>NC_051129.1:7215239-7509580 GCF_014839805.1 Manduca sexta
CTGGGGTTGCGTTTTTAGAGGACGCAATTTTATTTTTGAGAGTGTAGGGGTCAGTCTAAAGCTAAAACCAAGTTTGTGGGGTCGCACGGCCGCCATCTTGAAAATAGGGGTTGAAATGGTTTTACGATGTATCTTTTAAACTATTTATCTGACAAAAAAAATGTATAAACATTTTTTGTTGCAAATTAAATTCTCTACAACTTTGGTCTAGTAACTTTTGTCGTAGAACTATAAATAAAAAAGTTATAAGCGAAAATGTTAAGAAATTCAATGTTAAGCAATGTCCATTTGCAACGTCATCAGAACGTGTGTTTATAAGGGTTCATAATACTTTTTTTTGTACTCTCATTAATACCCAAATACCCAAGGGACCATTAGGGAACAAAAGAACATCTGCCTGCTATTATTATTATTATTTCTAACCTCTCTTATTGTAAGAATAGCTGATAATATTGTGTTGAAGTTGTCGTAAGTAAGTTTTTATTAGCATTTTGACTTTTAAAAAGTCTTTTAAAAGTCAAAATGCTAATAAAAGTAGTTTTCACTAAAGTTAAAATCGTGTCTAAAATCATTCGAAATCGTCTTCACAATTAAAAACAGAATAAAATACATCCGTACGTACAGTAATATGTAGCACAACTAAAGATATAAGTTGAACGACAACTTCAACACAATATTATCAACTATTCTTACAATAAGAGAGGTTAGAAATAATAATAGCAGGCAGATGTTCTTTTGTTCCCTAATGGTCCCTTGGGTATTTGGGTATTAATGAGAGTATAAAAAAAGTATTATGAACCTTATAAATACACGTTCTGATGACGTATGCAAACATTTAACGATTGAATTTCTAACATTTCGCAAATAACTTTTTATTTATAGTTCTACGACAAAAGTTACTAGACAAAGTTATAAGAATTAATTTCGTAATTTGTACATTTTGTCAGATAAATTTTAGAATACATCGTAATAACCATTTCAACCTATTAATCCGGCTATAAAAAAGGCAAAAATATATTTAAATTTCAAAAAAATAAAAATTAAACTTAAAACGCAAGGTAAGGCCTAAAAAATGTAACATTTCAATGGACTATTCATGGATAAAAAAAATTAAGTTACAACTACCAATTAGGTATTGTATAGTGTTTTTAATATTAAGCGATCGTAATTATTCAAAATAAAAAAATATACTAAAGTGAGACCCTGTTAGACCTAATTAGACCCTATTTCTAAGTCTGTGCATACTCTTATCCTTCCGTAGATTTAATCGTTCCGTGTAGTGTGTACCGTATATTTCTTGGATATAAACTTATACATCCGTAAATGTATCATTCGCTTAATATGTTATTGTACCTTGTATGGCAAGCTCAATGATTTCTCTGAGAATGATAGAACCTTCCAAAGGAAGTTCAGGCAAACGTATCTACAAACGACGTGGATCGTTATTGCGTAAAATCGGCAATTCAATTAATGTCCAAATCAGCCAAATGCAGTGGTCTGTGTTCCGCGGAATGTCGTTAACTACGAGTTTTAGACCTTCTATCTATAAATAATAGATTTAATATTCGACTATTACTTATTTATATAGTACAAATACAGTGTTTTAATGTAGATCAAATATTATATAAACCTTCATAAAATTTATTGTATTATTCACCTTTACTAATTGGATTTAGTAAGCAATGATCGTTGATGTCAATTAATGTTATCAATATTCAAATCAAATTAATTAATTGATTGAAGTAATTTGAACACTTATTATCTATAAATATGATTGCCTTATTTGAAGCCTATGTAGAATATTTATTAATAATCATAATCACTGCCTCGGTGGCGTAGTTGTATTACGGTACAACTGCAGTGCTGAGGTCTCGGGTTCCATCCCCGGGTCAGGCAAATTGATATTGGATTTTTCTACTCAGTATCAGCCCGGAGTCTGAAATTTGTACCCGGTATGTTGTTAGGCTCGAACCCAATCACATCATGGGACGAAATACACAAAGCAGAAAGTGGGAGTATCAGTTGCGCCTCTGCCTACCCAATCGGGAATAAAAGACGTGAGTGCGTGTGCAAGTGTTTGTCATAATCAGATCCATATAGGAGCATAGAATCTATAACGTCATCTATAACGTCACAACAGTAACGATTTTGTACAACGTCGTCGGTACATAATAAAACTACTTCAAACCGTCATTATCCTAATTTGATTTCCAGTATATTTTACAGTGAATATTAAATTAAAATTACCATGCACAAAATTACATTAATCAGTCTCTCATGCTCTAATTTTATAGAATGTCATTATTTATGGTCGTGATGCTTCGTCTCGAATGTGAGCGTTAGTCTCGGCAAGAAGAGTCCTTTAGTGTATTTCTACCGGAAAGCGACCCGTAGTACTGAAAAAGTGTAATAATTTGCACACTTTAAAATCTATTCTATTTATAAATTATTATGTTTCATGATCATTGGCAAAGTTCTAGCATGCCGGACTTTGTGATGAAAAGTTATATGCTATTTCGATGCTGTTTATTTACATTTTATAATTGTCATTTATCATAGATACCCATATTGTCATCTTGTCATTAATTTGTATTAAAATACATTCGTATCTCGCTAAATCGATAGAATTTCATAAATTGATTCCAGGGAATCGCTAGACATGTAAAGAAAAAAAAGACTCATGAACAAAACTTTTATAAAGTTTTTCGAATGAAAATGATAAGATTCTTCTTAATACGAAGCTCGTACTTTTTACATAGTCTGTACAACCATCAACATTCTATGGTAAGTAAAGTAAAATGCATTCGTAGTATTCAATATTAACGTTACGAAACAATTTATGATATGACTTGAGTGCAATAATAAAAATTAAAGCAGCTCACATGTTAAGTAGGGGTACTAAATTATATAATGCTACTATGAATGGTCAGTCGTATGACATATTCGGCAACCGATGGTGTCTGTGTTGACACCTAATTGAGCATGCGTATGTCCTGCCTAAGGAAAGTGAAACTATCATCGACGAACAAAGACGTAATGCTTGCAACAGTATGAACTATATAACCTGTAAGTGACACACTCATCCATACACATCGACTTTGATACTCGACTAATCAAGTCGGAACACAAACAACATGTCAGCACTAAGATTAGTAAGTATCATCCAGATCGTGCATATATTAATAAACAAATCCGAATTGTTTAATTAAATCATATTTTTCTTTAACAGGTCATTTTCACCACCGCCATCATAGCTGGTTGCAACGCCAGCGGATTTGGTCACATAGTGCCGGCTGCAGTCAAATCGTTTCCTATTGTCCGATATGCTCCTTTCTATAACTTCCCTGGAGTTGTGAGGTCAATACATGCCGTAGCACCAGCAGTTGCACCGGCGCCAGTCCTACCAGCTCCATTACCAGCGAGGTTCATACCAGCACCAGTAGCCCCAGCACCAATCCTGCCTGCTCCGGCCCCTATATTCCCGGCACCAGCACCTGTCCTGCCGGCTCCAGTACCAGCTCCGGTACCATTCGCGCCTGCCTTTGCTCCAGCTGTGGCACCTGCCTTCGCACCACCAGTAGCGCCTGCTTTTGCACCAGCGGTAACACCAGCCTTCGCTCCACCTGTCGCGCCTGCCTTCGCTCCAGCACCATTTTTTGCACCTGCCCTCCCGAAGTTAGCTCCTGCTGTGCCTGTACTGCCTAGGTTAGCTCCTGCTCTGCCAGTGTTGCCTAGATTAGCTCCTGCTGTGCCTGCTTTCCCGGCCCCGTTGTTTGCTCGTGCAGTTCCTGCTTTACCTGCGGCTCCGTTCGCACCGATCATAAGGCCCGTGGCCCCGGCGCTGCCTGCAGTCGCCCCGGCGTTACCAGCCCCAGTATTCCCTCCAGCTCCATTTGCAGTAACAAGAGCTCTACCTTACGGTATTGCACCATACGCGCCCCTAGCGCCTATTGTCAAACAAGTTGCGTGGAAATGATCTAGTCAAATAATTTAGAAACAAATATAGCATAGAATTGTTACTGTTAGTGTTGACTTGTTGTATATAATATGTTAAGGCTGTTTTATACGAAATTGATAAATATTTTATAAAAAAAAATGTTTTTTATTTTTCTCCTTATTCATTAAAATGAAAATATTATTACTGAAATGAATGCATATAAAACGCAATATACATAATGTAATGACGCATTATAATACATACTATTATGCCTTATCTAATAATAGAAGCTGTATTAAAATAATTATAAAAAAAAATGATATTACAATGAAAATCTACTCAGCTATATTTTAGAACAAAAGTACAAAAAGTGAAAACGATGACTAAATACTAAAATGCAATGCAAATGTTTAGATGTTTGGTAACTATTTTTTTATCGAATGGTATTATAGCGTAATCGTAATAAGTATCGTAAAGATTAATAAAACATTATTTAATAATATTTAAAAATCACCGAAAAGAAATATTTTAAGAAGAAGATTAAGTTACACAACCTAATAAGATATAGATTAAACATGTCAGTCACACATTTTATTCTCTATAAAGCAGGCAAATATGCAACATTATATAAGCTTATCGCGCTATTATTGAACACTTATTCAATTCCAATCCTTAGCAAATCGAATGAGATTTTCGAAATTGAAAAATACAAGATTATTAATTGCCAAACTTAAGTACCGAACATATCAATAGTACTGGTTGGGCGTGGCCAATATAGCATATAGTCTAACCAACAAGAAAAAATTAAAAAAGGTGAAGGTGAAGGCCCAGGCACAGCAAGGCCGAGCAGGCACTACCTACGATGTCCCATCAAGCGAGGAGAGCAAGGGCTACTAGGTAATACTGAGCAAAATTACTCACCGATCTTGCAGCCAAAGTCATGAGGTGCACACCGCAAAGGAGGTCCGGGATGCCAGGCGATGCTCCGGTTGCCATCCACGGTCGAAGAGGCAGGATAAAGTGCGAGGATCGATGAGGGAGGGATGAAAATTTAAGAGGGAATTAAGAATAATGTGTATAATAGGAATATGGAAAAATTAGTGACGTAAAGAATTTTTAGTAATAATGACATGTATATGCCCGATTCAAACAATATAACAGCCAATATTACGACAAAAAATGCGGCATCTCCTAAGCTAAAAAAGATCGAATGAGTAATTCTACGCAGACCTTACCTTCGACTATAGCTCACGTTGAGAAGACACAAAGCGGCTCAACCAGTTACCATCCCCAGCATGCTATCAAAAAACAAATTCATCGTATATAATGTGGTATTTAAAATGTATTTGTCTATAGAAATTATATTTGTATTGATCTTGACCTAAAGTACGAATCTATTCGCTATTAGAAATAAAATTCTATTCGATGTATACAAGAATTGTTTTGACGTCACGTTACAATAAAAACAACCAAACCACACTAGGACTTCCGCTACCGTGTATTGTGGGCTTCGCATCAAACGTTTTAAATTTGATCGATATAAATTATCAAAAGAAAAAAGACAACAGACCTAAGTCAATAACACCCATATATCATTTGTTTTTGTTTTAAATCCTTGTAATTACTCAATAATAATCAATTATAATAAAAAAGTAAGTATTACATTAAAGAAGTTCATGTATAAAAATGCCTAAGTCGCATTTTACGTCAATAGGTATGAGCGTTATGTCGGCGCGTTTGAAAACTATAATTACCTTTATAATAAATCTAATAAATCCGATACAAATATATTCCTGTTCTTATCCACACCTTTTTTTTTTTTTTGGTTTCGCAGAGAAAGTCCCTTATTACTACCGCCCAGCCTTCGTGGGGGGTGACTGAGCGGTTATGCTGGGGAAACCGTGCCTTACGGCCCGGAGTTGAGCCGCCCGGATTTGATGACGACCTTCGGGCGGCCGCCGGGCCGAGTCCCTATGTACATACAACTAACCTACGCACGGCCTACCAGCTAAAACTCTGCGGTGGCCCTCTTCGGCGCATTAGGAACGGCTGCGGGCTTCCTCTGACGGAGTTGTCTAAGTCTTCGTCCCCAATTCTTATCCACACCTGCTTGCCTATAAAAGTAGGTGTTACACGCTTTGTTTTTTTTACTTTGTATAAGGCAAATGTTTTAGTTTTTTTCTAAGCGACAATCAAACAAACAGGATCTATGTTATAATTATGAATATGTTTGTACCTATTATAAACTGTAGACATTGCATGTGTTATCTTAGAAAAGCGTTTTAAGTTTTTAGCATGCGTAAGTACCTAATTAATGTAAGAATGCGTTATTCTGAATGAAGATTTAATTTTCATCAGTGAAAACAGAATCTACATAATACCAACTCATTAATAATATGAATAAGATCTTGATGAAAATATAAAGCAATAATAGCCATCATCTCTTTCTCATTAAATAATTATAAGAACAAAGAAGGATTATCACAAAAACACAAACAATATTTCAACAATTTTATTTAATTCATATAAAATTTTCTAACTAAGTCTTTGTTATAAGTCTTTTCAAAGAAAGGTCTTGGAGTATTCTCTTCAACCTATCGAACGTACGCTGGGGCGTAACCGAAAGGAGAGCGTACTAATGGAGCAGAGGCGTAAGGGAATGGAGCGGCGTATGCAGCGGGGCCGGGGAGACCGTAAGGAGCAGCGTAGGGTGCAGCGGCGTAAGGTGCAGCAGTGTAGGGTGCAGCGGCGTATGCAGCAGGTCCAGCGATGTAAGGAGATGCGGCGAAGGGAGCTGCGAAGGGCGCAGCTACAGGCGCGGCTAACGGAGCAGCTAACGGTGCTGCCAGAGGGGCGGCCAAAGGTGCAGCGACGGCGGGAGCAGCCACCAACGGGCTGAGAGCCCTGTTGACCACGCTTACTTGGGCAGCGTAAGGCGGAATGTTCTGAGGTACCGCATGAGCATAGCCGATTTGCGCAGGCGCCACCAGGGGGGCAGCAGCTACAGCTGGTACTGCACTGGATTCAGCTCCAATGGCGAACGCCGCAGCGACGAGAACGATCTGTTAAAGAGACATTTTAATTAGCAAATCGATGGTCTTTATAAACAGGAAAACATTAAACAATTTTTTACTTACAGATTTGAAAGAGAACATCTTGCTTAGTTTGGTAGTGAACCTTTCTTAACGAAAAGAAGATTTAGTGTGTGACTATCGAAAAAAAGTGTAGCCTTTTATACCATGTTTATTGTAATTCAGATATCGTTCGACAAACCGAACATTTGACGTATCGCGGACGTTCATTTGCTATTCGCGGTGGCACGCGTGGAGAAATGGATCACATTGAGAAATTCTTTGTGAAATTTTTCTTTAGATTCGTGAAGTGCATTTATTGATGTGAGGAATTTATAAGAGATCCCTATTTCCGATATGTAATTAATTGTAATATGGTTACGTATATTATGTATGACTATATTTGCTCTTTAAACATGCATTTTTAAATACGTAATAGCAAGTTATGAATTATGATTATAAGTAATTGTTCGCTTAAAATAACTTATCATTAATAGGTACTAGTTTGGTGTGGAACACGTTTCCATTTTTTTCCTTCTCAGAAAAGTGTCGGCACAATCCGGAACTATAGTTTTTATTGGTCATTCCTTTTGACATTACCAACTTTTTGCTAGTCACTTTTTATTGTTGCAGACATAAAACTTCCAAAAAAATCTATTCGCGCCACTCCCTACTACCTACAGTGTCTTAGTTCAGACTTTGACCTATGCTGTACTTTCAGTTGGTCGTCCTCCAGCGGTATCGAGAATGAATACCTACTTTGTATATCGAGTTTAGACTTGATTGGTGCAAAATTCTATCCGATTTCTATCTTGTGTATTAATAGTTTTTTGAAGCGGCGATAGCCTAGTTGGGTGTGGAACGGACTGCCAAGACGAATGTCCGCAGGTTCAAATCCCAAGGGCCCACACCTCTGACTTTTCTAAAAAATCATGTGTGTATTCTTTGTGAATTTATCGTTCGCTTTAACGGTGAAGGAAAACATCGTGAGGAAATCTGCACATCTGAGAAGTTCTCTATAGGAATTTCGAAGGTGTGTGAAGTCTACCAATCCGCACTAGGCCAGCGTGGTGGACTAAGGCCTAATCCCTCTCAGCAGTAGAGGAGGCCCGTGCTCAGCAGTGGGCAAGTATATAATACAGGGCTGATATTATTATTTAATAGTTTTTTGAATATATTTCATACCTGGCTGTAAAGTACCCGTCGTATATGTCAATATAAAACCTGGACGTATTCGGGCGTCTATAAATCCTGATATAGGTCAGAATAATTCCGACAACTACGACGGGAAGCAAGTTTTCTATGCAGGTTAATATACTCAAACTACACTGAACTTACCATCAAATCCAGTGACTGATAAAGAAACTTGTTCTAATGTTTCTTTACAACTCGCCACCCGTCTAAAGACACGCCCGTCACAGACTCGTTATCGCTTTCTAAGCTATCAATCTTAGGGAAAGAGTTTTAGCAATCCCACCTAAAATGTTTAAGAACCATGGATTAACTCGTAACTGCAAAGGAAATTAGGATCGGGAGTGGTTTCATAGCCCTCCGAAAATCTCACTCATAAGCGCAACAGTATGCTGCCGCTTCACGTTTCCATTCTGAGATAGTATTGCTATTCCGAACGAACCATTCTATTCGCGTTGTAAGCGATCACGTCTACTGGGTGAGCATCTGTGTGGCACCTTTAACATTTTATTTTAAGCCTAGAAAAAAGTTCATAGTTCTTTCTTCAACCTCCATATTATCGAAGATGATTATAATGCTCATACTTCCTATCTATATTCAATAAACCTATTAAAATGCGACTTCATTTTATTTTCCTTTTAAAATTGTGGTTGTCCGTATAAATAATAAAGTCTGACTCCATAACTTTGTTCTCTTGGTTTCACCATTACCCATAAAAATAGATAGTGATCCAGGTAATTACCATGCACGTACCATGGGTTGTGTATGACAAATAACAATAACGTAAGACTGAACAACTCTCTATGTGCATTATATAATGTAGTGAAATTGGTGTGTACAAAGTCGAAATTAGAATGCTCCGTCCGTCAAACGTGTCTGGGCCAAAAACCACAGTGCCAACAATGTCCTGCGCATTATTTAGATACGCGCACGCGCATCGCGTCCGCGTTGTTGCCCAACAGAAACAAAAGGCAGTATAAAACATGCCGATACCCTGGGGACCACACAGTCCATCGCTCTTTTCAGTGTAATCAACTGAGCAGTCACATAACCTAAGCAAAATGATTGCCAAATTCGTTGTAAGTATATTAAACCAAATTTTTGTAGGCTTAACAGTTTAGTGTCTTTATTATACCGATGGAAATACTACCATTTTCGATGTCAAGTAATAAAAATATTCAAGATAAAGAGATCTTTATGGGGTGTAGACCAAGTACACTGGAAAATGGGACATCTGTATCGTGGTTATCATCAATGACAACGAGCATTGTTTCCGAACATCCCGACCAATATTAGAAATATTGATGAGGTTTCTCCTTATTGATGCAAAATAAAAACTGATCAAAATGTAATTCGTTCTAGATTGTTATCGCCCTGGCCGTCGTTTCCATCAACGCGAGTATTGCACCACTTGCTGCTCCTGCTGCAATTGTGGCCCCTGCAGTGGCGCCGGCGGCGTACATCGCGCCTTACGCCAGCTCGTACTCGGCTCACGCAGTGAACCACGCCGTCGCTGCCCCTGTAGTAGCCCCTGCGCGAGTAGTGGCCCCTGCCCCTGTGTTCGCCGCAGCCCCATATGTAGCCCACGCCGCACCGCTCGTGGCCCCCGCCGCGCCTGTCCTAGCCGCCAGATACCTGTCAGCCCCTTACTACTTATAAACGAATTTGGTAACCTCATTGCCTAGTGACTTGCTCAATATTGTATATTCCTAATTGTTATTGTTTATAATATGTGAAATATAAAATTATAAATCAGACTTGTATTTACTTATTTAATAACCGCTAAAACAGCAATTTGAATGCGAGCAATTTATTAATAAAACACCGGTCACGAGCGAGTGAACCTTGTTTGACAAGTATTCAAATTAATGTATGTGTACTAATATTTATAGAAATAAAATATGTTTGCTTATACTATTTTAGAAATTTAGTACAAGAAAGCAATGAATAATCTAAATAAGATACAATTGCACTTCATAGTTTCATCTCAGTTACACTTTCTACTCATTGTTTTAATGTTTTGAACGGTTAAGCTTCCGCTACTTTACATTTAATAGCCACATTGTTAATTTACTACACTGAAAGATATCTTAACCATATAAATAATTTTTGCAAATAAAAAATATTTACCACTTTTCTCACGGTCATTTAAAAACACTATTAATTATCTGTTAAGTAATGTGTATTTTACTAACAAGTGGCACATGTACCGCTTTGTACTAAAACTTAGGTAGATATTAAATTTAATGTGCCTAATGTGTCAACACTTGGACTTTAATATCCGACAGGTTAGCATGGGTTAGCCGGTTTGTTTACTTTATATCGTGATAACAAGCTAGTATCAACATGCGACCTCCTTTTGAATTTGATTTAAAAGGTGATTAGAGGTACAACTAAATTATTTATTGAGACTAATTACAAATATTTGGGACAAACGTATTATAGTCAAACATTGTATATTAATTTATTTCAAACGCAAGAGAGGGTAATGTCTCTCGAGCCGACATATTCATATCGACAAAGAGCTATTACGACATTACCACTTATACATAATATAATAATATTAGCCCTGTATAATATACTGTCCCACTATTGGGGGGCACAGGCCTCTTTTACTACTAAGAGAAATTAGGTCTTAGTCCACCACGCTGGACTACTGCGGATTGGTAGACTTCACATACCCTCGAAAATTACTATGGGGAACTTCTCAAGTATGCTGGTTTCCTCACGATGTTTTCCTTCACCATTAAAGCAAACGATAATTCACAAAGAATACACACATATTTTTTTAGAAAAGTCAGAGGTGTATGCCTATGGGATTTGAACCTGCAGTTATTCGTCTCGGCAGTCCGTTCCACAATCAACTAGGCTATCGCCGCCCATTATTGGGACTAATTACAAATATTTCGGATAAACATGTTATAATCAAACATTGTATATTACTCTAATTGAAACGTGAGAGAAAATGGTCTCATATTTGACGAGCCGACATATTTATATTAACTAAGCGCTATAACACCACCACTTATATAATTAATTCCAATGTGTTATAAATAGATGTTGCTCGCGGCATTGCTCACGTGAAAAGCCTTTTCCGTTACAAAAGTCCCTAATCACTGTAGCGATTTACAGCGTTACTATTAGGATGCACGCGCAATCTACAAAAAAAATAGATTATAAACTTCCATTATTACCTACGGCAACAAGTTACTGGCATAAAAATATGCATATTTATTAATCCAAGACATATTCTATGCATGTGCCAAATTTCATCGAAATTTGCTCAGCGGTTTACATGATTACTTATAAGAAACATCCAAACATTTTCACAAACTTTTACATTTATAATATTAGTGGAAAGAAGATAAGATGAAATGATGATCGTAATTGCTGAACGAAGTTTATACGTATACTTACCGACATTTTTTTACATCTAGCAAAATTTCAACCACCGTAATTCAAATACAAAGTGAAAGACCCGCCATTAATTGGCCAAAACGCCTTCCGGAGTCAGCCAGTATATGCCCAGTAACACGGGAAGCCATAATTCTCTTGTCTGTGTTCCTACTCAGAATAAAAAGAACGCAATATTTTAATAAAATACCTGCTTGAACCCACACTACACTTACCATCAGTTTTAATATAGTATATGTAGTACCAGTATAAAAAAATACTTTTGGCACACACACACATACATACATCATGCCTTTATCCCCAAATGGGTAGGCATTGTCGCAACTAAGGCATCAACTTTTTGTCCAGTGTGTTCCGTCCCGTGATGTGATAGGGGGCAAACCTATCGCCATACCGAGCACAAATTCAAAACTCCGGGCTGATAGTGAACAGAAAATCCAAATACCACTTTTCCCGACCCGAAATTCGAACCTGGGCATTTAGCAGTGGTCATACCGCCGACGCAATACAACTACGCCACCAAAGCAGCATATTTAATAAGCATATTTTAATATTACTTTCATACTTGTGGCATCATTAAAATAAGAAATGGAGCCATGTCTTATACTGATTTACAAAGTTTCACCGTAGTAACATAAGGTAAATTGAATCACAACTATGATTAAAAGTATTTAATCAACATAATTACGGTAATAGAGTATTACCAAAGTGATATGATAGAGCTGACCGTGTGACGTATTTGCACTGAACAGTGTCATTGAAAACGCCCTGCCCTCATTACGTTTCTTGTTTACAAGCGGCCACGACGGCTGGCCAATTTCATCTATGGACAAATAAATTTTAGTCAACCAATAGCTATTAACTAAGCTCTAGCTAGTACGACATTGTAAATTTGATCTGTGGTAATATTTTTTTTATATAATTTTATGTGAGAAGAGTATCTGTACTGAGAGCTTTTGGTAATAAAGCTCTATACTGTTCAAAATTCGATCGTAATTCTGACATATTAGGTGTCAACTCATATTCTATCCAGTCATTATATGGGAAAAAATGGAATGTGGAATACAACAATGCTTTGATATGCTACTCCGCGGCAGAAATAGGACAATACAGGTATCTAACCAAACGAATTTACTACGAAACATCTACCTACAAGTTACATTTTAAACAATACATAGTTTTATAATACAAAAGAAGTAGTAATTATATTATACATCATGCACACATACTGACGCACCGATGAGGTAGCCAGAGGCTCAACTGGTGCACCCACTTTCCACCATGTGTATTCCGTCCATTACGTTATAGCGGACGAGCTTATCGCCATATCGGACACAAATTCCAGACTCCGGGCGGATATTGAGTGGAAAAGCTAAATATCACTTTGCCCAATTGATCGAACGCGAGACCGCAGCACTGCAATCATACCTTAAAACAACTACAGAACCGAGTCAGTCACATACGTAATGTTAAGTATTAAACACATTCCACAATAATACAATACGGTTATGAAAGACATTGAATAATTATTGAGTCAAGTCTTGTACATTATAATAACGAATTGATATGCGAATAAATAACTGAATCTATTATAGCCTGGGAGATACATTGTTATGGTATAATGGGAGGTGTAAAACTGTTACTAAATATCTAACATAGAATTGAATGTGGTATATAACTAAAATAAAAATAGAATTTACGTTTTATAAAAAAAAATGGGTGAAGATAACTTTAGTGGCGTAAAAACAGAAATTATATCACAAAATTATTCTTAAATAAACAATATACGAAATTAAAGTGTTTAATAACATATTTTAAACGAAAATCTGATTTCAAATATAGTTAATTTTCTTTTACTAATAATAGTTTCGATCAAAATATCCCTTTTCACACCTCTGCGTCGTACTTGCCCTATTTTACTGATATTTCAATTTTTTTTTACCGACTTAAAAGATGGAGCAAATTATCAATTCGACGTGTATGTGTTTTTTTTTTATAAATTGCGCATTTTATTTTCAAATATTGCTTCTAGATAATACTCGCAATTATTTATCCATTTCTTGATCGAAGGTGAGATGGAATCAGGTGGAGGTGTCGTCATAAATCAACTTTTTGCTTGAAAGATTTTTAAAACCGGGTTGATTATAATTATTCGTTTCGAACAGGAGTATAAATGTAAATGAAGTTTATGGTACATTTTTTGTTAGTCTGATAAATAAATAAAATACACAAAAACTAGACGTGCCACGATATAGTCTCCCATGGTAATAAGAAGTCAATTAAGATGATAGGCGAGTATATCGATTTAACCTTTTATTGACTTTATCGCGACCGAAATAAATCGACTTACACAATTTGATAACGTGATCAAATAATTTAATCCCTAACCTACATCAAACATGTAATAAAATGGTTTTGACAATATTCGTCATCACCTTTTGCTCGTGGCTCTGCGTGCGTAAAAGTAAGTAAAGTATCAAAATTGGTCATTCTAACGAGGGCATAACCATAACACATGTGTAGAATTAAAAATATCCACACCTAACTACTAACCGCAGTACCGTTAGATTCGAAATGTGGTCAAATTCTGTTTATTTTTTAAAAGTGTCCGTGTTTTTTTTTAAGTTTTAAAACTGAAATATTTTGTTGTCTACTGTCTGTAGACAGTCTCTGTCAACAGAGCAATTAGGATAACCTATCTCTTAATTAATACCTATAGTTTTTATTAATCTTATTGTATTATAAACTGGTATTTTTTTATTTATTATTATCATGGTATTTACACGTCTTGTGTTTCTCCTCGCAATTCACGGTTATAAGAAGATTGGCAATGGTCAATTACGTTACTCTAGTTGTAGATTATTATACTCGAAATTTAAATATGGGCTGAGCAAAGAGCCATCGCTAATTTATTAATAAAAAGATGTGTAATCGACGATATAATTTAATGAAATTTCAAAAAACCTTTTTAGTAATATTATAAATGTCCAGGCACTAGGCTGTGCCTGGATCGTTGCTGTCGGTTTTAATTTCATATACTATGTATTTTAATATATCATTATAAAAATGTATTATTCTAAAGTATAGGTGTTATGTATGTATGTAATGTTATATTATGTTTGTATAATGTTATACTCTGGACTAGTTATCGGTATAGGCTTTGCTTATAGGTTGTTGGTCAATTAGTAAGTGATAATTTTATTACAATATTACCTTAAAGTTAAATAGAGTAAAATCAATATATTGACAAACTTTCAGTAAAACATTTTTGATAGACTCACATGAGATTAGTGAATCTTCAAATACTCAGGAACACAGAAATTATTACTAATCGTAGCAGAACTTTATATTATAAATGCGATACTTTGTGAATGTTTATAAGAAGTAAACATAGAAACAGTTGAATGGATTTAGATGAAATTTAAAACGCATGTAGATCATGACCGAAATTAACACATAGGCTATTTGTTATTACGGTAATTTTCTCGCATGGGCAATAATGGAATTTTGTAATCACATATGTAGATAGATGGCGCAGGCGTCGTACAATTGACACTATGAACTGTATTCTAGGGATTTTTATAACGGGAAAGATTATTCACATGGACGAAACTGCGAACAACACCTAGTACTTTAAACAGTAATTTACCAAATACCGTTCATTATCTCGTACACTCACCAATGAATTAAAGTATTAAATTTTTCCTATATTTTCTGAACATTTATTTAATATTAATAAGTAAGTATCTACTTTTAAACATCTCGTTACAACTATCACTATGATTATATTTTATAACAGGAAACATAAATGCCAATGAGATAAACGTGTAATTATTTTATAACATATACAATTTGCATTATTTCAAAATTAATACCGGTTTCCCGCAAGTAAAAAGGTTTATTGTAATTTTATTCTGATAAAAAGTTGCCAAGGCACATACCCGCACTTATTTATATTAACCATAAGATATTTGCAATGACAATGATGTAATAACAGATAAATATTACAAATACATTTTCTATGAGTTATGAATATTATTAAAACGAGTTGGTATCTTGATAAGGAACTACCCACTGTACAATGTTGATTTGAAAGGCCAACATTATTCATTCGCCCCATTTAGTAGGCACGTAATTATTACTTATAAACATTTATTGATTTTCAATCATTTATTTACTGTGATATTTTTAAAATTTACTTTTTTTGCTGACCCTAAGTGCAATTTAGCGAAGGTTGATACAGTTGACCTAGGCCCAGGCAGGAGGTAGGGTTAGACGGATTTGGTCGAGTCATGTGCCTTAGACCTCAGCCCTATAAAAGCGTGTGTTAGCAGGCCCTAATCACATTCGCTCTTTCATCCTACTTCTACAAACCATCAAGCCGTCCCTACCCACCCTTCAAAATGTACAAACTGGTAAGACATCGCTTAAACTTTCTTCTACATTTTTCCTTTTAACACTATTTGCAATTCAAAACCTCATTACGAACTTTTGTTGGTTACTCTGATATAAATAGAATACTAGCTTAAGCTACACTTAACATAATGGTGACTCAATTATATGGAATAGATTAAGTGCCTATACGTATATTACACGACTAGTTGCTATGCAAAGAGCTAAAAGTAAAAAATAAACTAATTAAAAATTATTTTTAAATCTCTGAAAACATATAATTTTCCCGCTGTGTCAAAATTCTCGCAATTTTTTTTGTGTTAAGTTGTAAAGCAACAGCGATTTAAAATATTCGATACAATCTTAGGTTTGGTTTATATGTACAAGAGGTGACTCTTTAATCCATCTTTGTGTCCGATATATCGATCTATCCTTACGAAATGACGATAAGGAAATATCCAAAAATACCCAGTTTTACCGTCTTATTCAAATTAGTAAAATTATTATTATTGCTTTACTTTTAAATAGATCAAGATAATGCATAATAAAACTGATTATATATAACAAATGCAATGATTCATGTGCCACTTTTAAGTGTATCGACAGTTTTTGTATGCGCTGACATTCTTCGTAGCGACAACGACCCGCCGAGGTCGAACACTACCATCCGGTAGACGATATGTTACACTTTTTATTCATTTATCGAGTCGTAAATCATTCAAATAGCTGAAATTATATTTTGAGCTATAGTGCGAAGCAGCAAATGGGCTGTACAAACAGCTATTTTGAAATTTTAAGCTTTAGTTTGTAATAAGAAGATTGAGTTTTCTTTTCAATCGATGGCACGGAACGTTCCAAAACGAGTACATAAAATCTGATTGTATTACAAGAATAATATAACCTGTTCAGAAGTTTATACCTTTTTTGCATGTCTAATAAATATATTTTAATCAGTAAACATTTACTTACATCGTGTAAATTGGATAAGCGATTGTCGCTTAAGATATAATTATTGTTTATAAAAATTATTTTAATGACCAAAATTTATTTAGTGTCTTATACTTGTAAAATTAAAAACAATTAAAATAATTATATTTATTATAATAGCCAAAGATAGATGTGGTTATATGTAACGAAATGTGTTTAAAAAAAATTATAAATTTGAAAAATATATGTTCAAGTATATTTTTGTACCGGTAACTATCGACTTGGTTACAACAGATCCCACTTATAATCCACAGAAATAATATAAATAAATAATATGTAATAATAACAAAAAAAACAATGTATTATAAAATCGTGAATTAAATTATGTAACAATATGAATTATTCAATCATAATGGTTGATGTCTCATCTACTTCCAGTAACGATCCTGAGCCGAGGTTCGTAACTCGTAAGTGGGTGGCCCTAAGCATGGTTGCTTAATTTTCAAGGGTTGCGAGCACCTATTATATCTCTGACTTTTCTAAAATTATGGTTGGTATTCTTTGAGAATTATCACCTGCATACCTGTTCTCTATAGGAATTTTGAGGGTATGTGAAGTCTACCAACCAATCCGCACTAGGCCAGCGCGGTGGACTAAGGCCTAATCCCTCTAAGTAGTAGAGGAGGCCCGTGCCCAGCAGTGGGACAGTACAGGGCAGGGCAGGACAGTACAGTATAATACAGGGCTGATGGTGATGATGATGATAGCGAAGTTAAAGTATTCCTTGCTTTGTGTACAAATGCTTTATTTAATATACAAAAAGCACCACCTGGTACTGATACTATTCCGAGCATTAAGTTACGCAACCTCTAGGGTTCTAGATGATCCATATAAAATCTATGTCATGTAGTTGAGTAATCCACTAATTTTGTAAATACTAAGTGTTTCTTGCGGCCCCGCCCTGTTCGCCATAATGAATACACTATGTTCTACTTTTTTCCGATAAAAATCTGATCTAATCTAGGAAATCAATTGTGTGCCATTTTTCATCCAAATCTATTCAAAAGTTTATATTTTTAGTTCTAACAAACATCGAAACATGTTCGTAAAACTTCCATTTCTAATATTAGTGAGAACGTATTTATATACATTCTCACTAATATTATAAATGGAAATATTATAACTTCCGCGATAAATATTTTCCCGGAATCTAAAGTAGCCTATAACACTCAAGAGTAACGTTGATTCCTATCTGTGAAAAAAAAATCCGTTTTATAGTTCCTGAGATTAGTGCGTTAAAACAAACAAACTCTTCAGCTTTATATTACTATAGATTAATTACTTGCGTACCTGTATACCTACAAAGGAATTTAGCCCACGCGGATTTGCTGCCCTACAATTGTCCTTTAAGGACGGCAGACTGGCTGAATCATACAAAATTATAACGAAGTATTTCCCAATCTCGGCTTAATTCTGTAGGTACGGTTAAATAAGATCTAGTTCATTTTGTTTATATTAGAGTAGTCACAAATAATCATTGAAATCAAAATAGAATTATGGACGTTTGTTTTATCACTTAAAATTACAAAATAATAGATCATTTACTGCCTCAGTGGTGTAATTGTATTGCGTGCACGGTACGGCAGGGCTCTGACTCTGAGATCCCGGATTCGAATCCCGGGTAAGGGCAGTAATATTGGGTTTTTTTGCTCAATATCGCCTACAAGTCTAAAATCTATGCCCTAAAAAATACGTTTATTAATACAATATATTTCTTGCATTCAATTCTGTGTTTTTACCAAACATTTTAATACATTACATTACAAATTATTCATATTTTACATTTAATTTCTATTTACAAATACCTGTACATTTCATTTCGAGCATTTCTTTTATCGCTTAGTAACTATTAATTTATCTGGTTATCACAACATAAGGTATGTTTTATAGCTGCATGACATATATTTTGATCTGAGCCCTACAACACACATATTTAAAAATCATGAAGGGCATTTATTATATTATCAATAACTACCGTAAATAGAAATATCAAATAATATATAGTGCATTACCTTTCTTGGATATCAATAAAATGCACGATAAATATTGATGATAAGATAACTTATTCTAAACCGCTATACCACACCATTAAAGGATACGACGACATTAATCTTCGTTTAACTGCAGTATGTGCGAAAGGTGTTGGCATAGTTGAAGTAAAAACAAAGCCAGGCGCCATTAGAAATTCTATTTATCATCGCTTTACTTGTAAGAAATAAGCCAAGTATTTATATGATTTAAATTGCATTAATAGTTTTACGTTAAATTCTATTACCGAATAATCTTATTGGACATTATATTATTTATATTTACACTATCAACCTCTAAACGCTCTACTGAAAACCAAATAAAGCTTTTAACCTTAACAACAAAGTCAGTGGACTAAAGTACTCTACGCTAAATAAATACAATTTGAAACAAAATAGAACGAGTCCATAGTTCATTGCTCAGAGTTTTTAGTATTCCAATAAAGTCTACACTACTGAATACAGTGACCGAATAGTTAAAATCATATTTATGATCAATTATAATTGTTTTTTTCTCCTGTTGCCATTTCTTCCAAGTATTTTGCTCCAAAATAATTTATGTACGGACATTGAATACCTATGTTTTTTATATGTATATATATTATTTGGTAGAAAGATTTCTTTTGTTTGGAAACGTTAAGAACTTCTATTCAGTAAATATATTTTACAGTACATTTTCTAAGTGCTAAACGCCTGTTTTTGATTCGAGACAGGACTTTTATCCCAGTAACATTAAGGCAAGTGAAACCGCGTGCAAAAGTGAGTAATAATAAAAAAAAACATCAATCACAGTAGGCACTATTAAGGACAAAGTTTATGGAATGCAGAAGGATATTTTTTATCCTATCACGGCCAAGATACTAAGATATATTCACCAGATTTGTCACAGGAATGTAAACATAATATATTTACACACTTATCAATTATCTCTATTGTATTCTGTATAATTCCGTGACTTGAGTAATTCTACAATTTGCATTTTATGAAAACTGTATTTATGTATAGCTAGTCTTACATTGCCAGGTTGCTTTGGTTAAGAAGACCAAACTAATAGTTCCTAGAAAGGATATTTTGGGATTTTCGACCACATAGCCAGAAAGGACGTACATAGCCTTGAATAACTGATGGTTACTGGCAAAGTCGAAGACAAACGTCCAAAGGTCGTAATCCAATCAGATGGTCGGATCAAATTCGATCTACGCTTAGCACCAAACATCATGTTGCGCTCTACGATGCCAAAGATAGGAAAAGGTGGCGCAACTTAAATAAAACAAAGATTACTCCACGTTCAAGATATCACAACCCTCAGCAATGAGGAAAACAATGCGAAGAGGAGAAGGAGAAAGGACAATAGAATATTTACAAGGAGAATACAACTTATACTGCAACAGATAGTATCAACATTCAACAGCCGTGTTGATATGACATAGAGATTTAAAGACACTTTGATTTTTAAAGCCACTAAATTTTTTAAATTTTTGCTCCAGTTTCTTGTAAAAATTGTAAACTAAGATGAAATGTTAACATAAATCCTTAATAGTCGCATTATACCAACCAATTTCAACTTGCTGCTAAGTTACTTGTGCAAACAGAAACCACTCGTATACAAATTGAATGGTTTTTATTTATTTACGAAAAGCAAAATAAATAAAGTTAATAATACTTGTACGTATTTTTTCAGGTAGTGTTCACCGCCCTCCTGGCCGTCGCTGCCGCTGCACCAGGCTTCCTCAGCGCCCCTATCGCCGCAGCACCGTGGGGCCATGGCGTGGTCAGCGCACCCCTAGTTAGCACTGGTGTCGTCAAGACCGCTGTTCCTGTAGCCACTTCTTATGCCAATACTGTTAGGGTTAGTAATTGCAATAACATATTTTTATCACCATTTCAGTCTTCATATATAGGTATGTTAGCTTTGAGATAATAGAAAAAAACTTATCCGCCTTATAGAGGGGTGATCATCGGCTTGCATACATATCTCGCTAAGAAAAAACAATATTTAAAATAGGCATCATTGTACTGCAAATTATACGAGCTGGTACGCACGTGATCTTATATTATTCAAAGAATTACTGCGCGATCCTATCCAGCTGATTACGGACAAAAAGTATAAATAAGCGACCTTGTTGCCTATGAACAAAGAATGTTTACGCTGCGAACCTACAGTCAAGGGAAGCATTGACCGCACAATCGTTTTGTCTCTTTCTAAAAACAACTGGTCGGTCTATTTTCTGTGCTAACTAGGGCGGAGGTATCAGGATTATAACTTGTGGCATTCAATACCCTCTGTCTACTCTCAAGGGTTCGAGACATGAGTGTGTATATCTTACTATTTGTGAATACCACTACGTATTCACGTCTCGAGAGACTTGTACAAAAATAGCTGAAGTGGGTACAGACAAAACATTTCTCTACGTTGACGAGGTAAATCCTAATATAGAACAGACGCAAGGTAGAAATTGAGGCGGACGTAAAAATCTCAATTATTCCAGCCTATTAAGTACTCTTATTCCGGTAAAGAAAAAAGATCCGAAAATGTTGTAGCTACTATTAATAATGTCCTAGTTTTTCAGACTTAGTTAGAGAGTAAAAGAAATGTTCATTCTTACATATTCAAAATAAGATACTTTATTTATCACATAGGCGAACTAAGTTGCACTTATGATACGTCAAAATAATTTATAAGAATAATTATTATTATTTCTAAATAACAATTAAAATCACATATATAACTGCAGACATTTTAAATGAGATAATAAATATAAAATAATAAGGAATTAAAAGGCATAAGGTAAAACAAAGTAGCCAGCTCGGGCTGGCAGGCAGAGGTATTATAAAACGAAGTCCTTACGCTGTGTCTGTCTGTCTGAAAGGGATAAACTCAAAAACAACCGAACGGTTTACGATACGATAATTTGGTATGGCGATAGTTTGAGACCCTGAGAAGAGACATAGGTTTTTTATCCCGGAAAAATATATATAAACGAATTTTTATCTCAGAAAAATCTTTCACGCAGTCAGAAACGCAAGCAAAAGCTAGTTGATAATAAAGTTTCATGTTATCTAAAATCTCTATTGTCTCACATTGTCATAAAAATAGCCTTTATATGGGAATTTACTTATTTTTATACCAAATAATATATTTGAATATATTTTCCTTGATTTAACAAAACTAAACATGTACGAAATTTGATGTTCCACGTATTACGGTACTCAAAAAGTCATGAAGTATAATCGTATCTACCTTTTTATAGAAGACAAAACGATCAAACTGACGCGTATTATATATTAACTGCCAATCGATTGTATAATTAATAAACTATGTGATTGTCAGATCGCATCGCCAGCTGCAGTGGTGGCTGCGCCGGCGCCTATAGTCGCCGCCCACGCGCCCATTGTCGCGGCCCACGCGCCGGTCGTCGCAGCTCCCGCTTATGCCCATGGATGGTGAGGGCTCGATAAGCCAAACCAACACCGTGGCCCAACACAGGCTTACGTCGCCTAGTTCCGGAATGTGCAACAGTCAAACCATATCTATTACATTTAGGCTAAGTCCAATCGGCTCGTCAAGTTGGAGCAAAATCTAGCTCTACAGAGTTGGAGAGTTGTGCCACAGTTTGGAAATAATATGCAATAAATTCTTACTTTTACATATTTATTAATCTGTTTTACCTTTTTATTGTCCCGAGAATTTACTCAAAGTTTCCATTAAACACCTGGCATGCGTTAAAACATTATGAATAAATTACAACTCTATCCAAGATTAATACTTAAAATATTTCCATAATAATAAATTAATTTCAATAAATGAATTTATTTTATCTACTTGACCTGGACTTGCTTTAAATGAAACTTGGCAAGATAATGGTTGAGATACAGTTTTTATAAGTTATTTAAATGACAGTGCAATTAGTCGACGATGAAAAGGTTACTCGCTTTTTCTCATTGCGAGAACCTGTCAAATAGGAGATTTTATATGTCGATAAACAAGTGAAGCAAGTGGATACGGTAGTTAGTCTCTGTGTGAGCACAGACGAATTCCGCATGCCACCTCGTGCGTAATGTCAATATTATTGACAGACTTGATACAGATTTTTAAGAGATGTTTGTGCTTTGGAAAATATTTCGAAAAAGTGTGACATAATATTATTTTATGTAAGATGTGGGCAATGCGACAATTGAATCACATATGGTATTATTAAGTGTAAATGCATCATACATCATCTACAGCTGTTGTTAAAACACAAACTCCATATTATAATACTATCTTCGGTCCCTCATGAATAACTTATAGGCGCAATTTTACCAATATGTAATTTGCCCATCAATGGCTAATATCGAGATCTAAGGTCTCTAAGTAAATAAAATACTAACGTTTGTTATTCCAAAATAATGAATATTATTACACGCAGCCATCAAGCGTTTCGTTTACTCGTCTTTGTGGACTAATTTGGTTTTAACACCTCTATGTGTATATAAGTAAAACCTACGCCTAGTAGCTGTGCGCGGCAGTATGAAAGTGTACTCAAGGCCGACCGAGCCTTAACATTTTGTTTCATCGGTCACCATCGCAAAAAAATATGCTTCAATCACAATAGGAACTGCCCCGCTTAAACGAACCACATCATTATTTTTATGCATGCTTCAACTTTTTTTTATTCTTTAAATACGTTTTCCTTTAAGGATATCAACAAGTTCTTGGATACTAAATTGTTTTTATTTATAGTTCCGTGCCTACACACACTTATAGAGCCACTTTATTGTACCAAGTTTCAGTTAATATATAAACCTGGAGACAGCCTAGTAGATACTCCTGTAAAAATGGGTATTTTTAGTGTAATGAAATTGAAATAAGTTAAAATAATTTTACGGTATTCGTGATGAGCGTATTGCAGTTCTATGCAGTACTTGGAAACGTGTTCCTACAATACAATTGTGTACAAAGTACAGAACATGATACGTTACAAAATTCTTGTGCGAGAATTGGCGCCCCGTAGAATAGCGCCCTTAAACTATAGTCTCAAATGACCGTATTAGACGCCTTAAAAACACAATATAAGACATGAAAAGTGAAGGGTCTTAATTCAAACATACCTTAATCAGTCCACATACCACCTTCTAAATTTCCTTTTAGGACGCATATTATGATTATAAATTAAAATATAATTTTAGGTGTCTCAAAATCTAGTATAGTTATGACCTTTGACTGGTGCAGTAAATTTTATACAGGACACACTCAGCCTTAGCAAACGTAATCAGAGTTAAAATCAGTCTCATGATATTGCCATTTTGTTTTTATTTTGAGACACACATACACGGCACACGAACCAAAACTAGGTAACAGTCGTGATTGTTCTTATTACTGGTTTAGCCTTTCCAACAAATCGGACGCAATACCCGTTATAATATACCTTTTAAGGAATCGCCCCTGAACAAGGTATTATGTGGTATTACTAGTTTGTTAAAAATATTCACAGCCCGTTACCGCTTGGTAAAAGTCTAGATTTCTATTATTTACCAGTACACGATAAAATTTACTGCTATTTGTTCGACCATGGTGTTTAAGTTAATAGTTATGCACGCCAAATGCTTGTACGGAACGACTAATGACACTTTAAGCAAATATTGGATATGTGGTTTGATTACGCTTATTATGATATTGTGCACATTTAACTATGTTGCATGATATATATTGGGTAGTACGACAAAATAATTTGTATGTTGGCGTTACGTGTTACGATATAATTGCTGTATAAAATAAATGTTATGTCAGATATGTGAAATGAAATGATTTATTTGAATCCGTAAAATGTTATACATTATTTAGATTCCGTCAATATTAACTCTACAATTAGTTCGGAAAGCAGTTCTCACCAGAGAAGAACGGGCAAGAAACTCTGGTGTTGCTCTTTTTAAAATCAGATTATGGTAAAGACTACAATACATAATAAGGAGAGGAGTAAAAAAATACAATTGGTTTTTTATTGTTGTTTAGAGCAGTTCATTTATATGCTCGTAAAATAAGGAATAAATTAATTTAAAATTTTATACGAGTGCACAACCCTCTCAGGAATCATGGTTTTTTCTTTTTCTTTCTTTCTTTATTTTGCTTATTATGTGATAATCCAAAGTAATATAAAAGAAAGATATGTCGCAAATGTCTATAGGTAATCATAATGATTGCTATAGTGATGAGCGCTAAGCTTCTTGTGACTAAATAAATCTAAATAATTATATTGTTTAAATGTTTGAACAATGATATTTATAAAGACTAAGTACTATTTACCCATGGATGTCACTGATGTCATATTATATACATATATTTAGTTAAACCTGTATAGCGGAGTTAATCTTTCAATATTAAAGGCGTCAAATAATTTTTATATTTTTACTTAAACTATAATGACGTAAAGATAAATTAATATTGCGCCCACGTCACAATCTTGTTGGGTATGGATCTGCACTTTAACGTAATTAAATGCAAGATCGGATTCAGTTATTTTATTTTTGTGATGACTAAAGACCCGTCGAACTTGACTTTTATTTCAGATATCCCGAGAACGTATATAAACATATGCTTATACAAAGAAAGCATCAGTTAATCTCGTTCAGTCGTCGTCAACATAACACAGACCACGATGAAATCGCTGGTGGTGTTAATATCCGTGGTGGCGTTAGCCTCTGCCAAGCCTTCTCATTTCTACAATGAAGGAATCGTCGCTTATTCGGCGCCGATAGTAGCTGCTGCGCCCGCTGCCGTCTCACACCAGTCTCGTCTGGACATCAAATCATCGCCGGCTATAGTTGCGACGGCGGCAGTTGCACCTATCGCCACTCGCACTGTGATTTCTCAACCGGCTCTACTCAGTGCTCCAGCTGCGATCGCCGCCCCAACTGTTCTCGCTGGTCCTGCCGCCGTATCCAGCCAGTCCCGTATCGACATTAAATCGTCACCAGCTTGGATAGAGACGGCAGCAATTACTCCGATCGCATCACGCACCGTGATTGCGCAACCGAGCGTTCTTTCCGCGCCTGCTGCTATCGCCGCACCCGCTTTCGTTGCTGCGCCTGCCGCTGTATCCAGCCAATCCCGTATTGACATCAAATCGTCACCAGCTGTCTTAGCGACTGCCGCCGTAGCACCAGTTGCAACACGCGTCTTGACGGAGCCCGCTGTTGTCACCGCGCCAGCTGCATTTGCTGCACCAGCCGCCGTGTCTAGCCAATCCCGCATTGACATCAAGTCTACGCCAGCTGTAGTAGCGACTGCCGCCGTTGCTCCTGTTGCTACACGTGTCTACTCTGAGCCAGCTGCTTTTGTTGCCCCTGCTGGTATTGTTGGACCCGCTGCCATATCCAGCCAGTCCCGCGTGGATATCAAGTCTTCTCCAGGTTTCGCGAAAACTATTGTCTCTGCTGGACCCGTTGCCTATAGCGCGCCTTTCGCTGCTGGATCGGTTGCCTACAGTGCGCCAATCGCCACAGCTCCTTGTGGTGATGCTGTCGTGAAAACCACCGGTATCGCTTCATCTATTTATAAGACCGGTACTTTCTTGCCTGCTCCTATCGGTGCTAGAATTCTGCCTGTTGACACACCCGAGGTCATTGCTGCCCGCAATGCCCACTTTGAGGCCCAAGCTAATATTCTCGCTGGTATCCACACAGTGCACAAGCGTTCAGCACCCTTGATCGCGGCGACTCCCCTGGCTACTCCAGTAATCTCTACATACGCAACATCTCCCCTGGCTTACTCCGCTCCCTTAACATACTCTGCACCTCTGAGCGTTGTAAGCCCAGCCATCACCAAGGTTTATGGAGTCCACTCCTGGTAAAAGTCACCACGATAGGGAGGTATTTAATACTTCGATATGAAACGACGCACGACTGGAATTAAAATTTGTAAATAAAGTAACGAAATCAAAATGTGTTTTTTTTTCTTTAATAAACTTTACCGACATCAATTGCAGCAAAGTGGCATTTTGTATTTCTAATAAAAACAAAGTATTTCGAAACGTCCCCTTAATTCAGAATCCATTTCCGTTCATGATTACAATGCGGGTGAAGTTGCGAGGAGCAGCTAATAAGTTATAACGTGTAAAAACAGACAAAAATGAATATATTTAAGATTTAATTAAATTTTAAATCTCATTTACTTTTTAAAAATATATTAATTATCTTTTATTTTTTGCACAAACAAAACCTACTTACCCTAAAACTCAGTAGTCACAACTTACAAGCAAAATAAACAAGTCCAATCTTCCTGATACGTCAAGTCAGTTTGTTTTGCATTTTTTGATCTACTTAATTTGTTAATTAAAATATTTTATTCCAATGTTAATTATTAAGTAGACCTATTAATGTATATAAATATGTTCTAATCTAAACATAAAATGTTACCATGGTAATATCAATTTGACATTCAGAATATAAAATAGATTTTAGCCCAATTTAAAGATAATTGCAAAATTCCTACAAAATAAATGTCTAAAGGTGTAATCTTTAGATATCTGTACGAATAAAAAACGAATTATGCTTCTGTCACAATAAAACAAAAAAAAACTTTTAAAAATTTACATTGTTTTATTTTATCTTCATTGTTTCGATTTGAAAAAATACCTAACCAACAATTTCTTTTATGAAACTTATAAATATGAACAAAATTAGTTGAAAATAGATCTCACGCTGGTTTAATGCCACCGACGTCACTACCACACTTCATGGCCTGCATTTATATAATAACTACGATAACAATAGTTCCAATTAAATATAACACTTCATAATTATATCTATAAGTAGAGGATATAATAACCGAGAGTAACGTCCTTAGGAAATAAGTATAACTCATAAACTGGTATACTTTAAATCTAAAATAAAAAATCATTACGGACCTGAATTGAACCAAAAATATGGTTAACATTGATGTGTACTTTATACCTATATATCATCGTAATTTCTCTTTTAAGATTTAATGCAACCTCGAATGAATAAAAAAAGAAAAGTCAACAATTGTAAAATAAGAGAGTGGAATAAAAAGAGGGTTTATCAAACCATGCCGGTCTTTGTGGTTTAAGCCACCGTCATCTTTATATTTAGTTGAGGCCTTATTCTTTATGCCCCACGTTATTTTGAGAGTTCGTAACAAATACGTAATGTTAAAATTAAACTATTTATTAAACTATATATTTAGGCTGCAAAGTCTTCGAAACGTCGGGAGAAAACTAAAATATTAAAACCGCGATAAAATCTGAAAAATAGTTTACTTTAATGTCTAAAATTCGCGTTAACATAAGAAATCATTAAGCACGTAATTTGCCGCGTTGCATTTAAGACAATAGAAATTGGCTTACAGAATACAATTCCATGCTAATTTCACAAAGATACCATTTCCACGTCTATCCGGATTATATAAACGAATTATAGAAAAATCTGATTGCATTAACATATTTAGTGACTATCTTTAAAAAGAAAATATAGAACTCGCTTGTTGAAAGTTGAAACCTAAATCTAGTTTTATATTCAGTCTTATATTTAGAATATACTGTACTTATGATGCTGCCAATTGTTTATTGTTATGTAATAATATGTTTTTGCGGTGACAGCCTATAAGTAAAACAGCACTGCAGCAATTACTTATTGTTACATGTAACAAATAAATATTTACAGTGTACGTTTTATGGGTTGTCAAATAAAAAAAAATATATAAAATAAGATAACGTAACACGGCGGTGCTACAGGCTTACACTGTCATAGAAAATATTCCCTGTTTGATTCCTTTTTTCTACCCAACGAAAGAATAAAAAACTTTGATATAAAACCAGACGACTTTTATTACGTTAGCAAGAAACTTAGGTAATTTCAATGGATAACATTAATTATAACCACTGATTTAGAACAAGTTTGTAGTAAGTGCTGCCAAAGCTTAATTACAAGGACCTGTATTCATGTTTAGTATAGCAATAAACTTTTTTGATACTTAGAACATGAAAGCTTTTATTCTTTGCCAAAAGCCGAAACATAAAATACTATACTATGGTTAAACTAAGTTTATTGTAAAGCAATAAATAATAGTTATAAAAACGTAACGAACATTGGGCTTGCTGATAACTCTATAATTATTTTTATACATTAATTAATGCTGTGTATTCTTTAAGATAAAACCTTAAGAGGGATTACAAATATCGCCTCCCACATAAGAACTTCTTCACAAAGCAATACTTTAAGACCTTTTATGTTTATATTTAACTGTTATGTAGGATCTTTAGTAAATAATTTTTAAATATTTGTACGTGTTCAAGAGCTTTTTTGCAGGCGAATGTATTAATTTCATTTTTTTACATTGATTTTAATTATTCATATAATAAAGTTTTTTTTTTTAATTAACAGAGATTTTGACTTCATTCAATTCAAGATCATCGAAAAATATCTACTTACTTATGATTGGTTAGTTGTAATTAAGCTTCGAAGCAAAATCTAGACATCCTTATTCTTATAACTGAAAAACTTTACTGTGCTTTTGAAATTGGGTATAAATGAATTGTAAACCTCTATTTGAGTTAAAAATTTGTAGGCACTCCTGTTAAAGTCAACTTCAGTCTAGGCATATTTATCATAGAGGTTTTGTCGGATGTCGGATATAGCATGAAAATATTAAATTAACTAAAGTAAACATTATTAGGCAACCTTAAATAATTATAACATTCTCAAGTAATTCTAATATACCTAAACGAATTATTTTATCACGTCAATTTATGTTTTAAATATGTATGAGGCGATTGCGGAAATTCTATGACAAAAAATGATTGCGTACCAACGCTTACAATATTCAGTGTCCACGATACTTAAATACAAAGCACAGATACTGGTTTGAAGGCTACTTTGGTAGTATTTTGTTAATGAACACCCTGTATTGTGGGAGTATAAAAGCATCCGTCACGTTAGATTAGGCATCAGTTGCTTCGGATTCATCTCGCAGTCCACACATCAACACAGACCAAAATGTACAAGCTGGTGGTGTTGTTCTCCGTAATGGCGCTGGCCGCGGCCAAGCCCAGCGTGGTGGCCTACAGCCCCGTGGTGCCTGCAGTCTCCTCGGTGTCGCAGTACAGCAGCAGCGTTGTCCACGGATCCCCGGTGGTAGCGCCCGCTGTCTACAGCTCGTACGTGGCTCCCGCTGTCGTGTCTCCTGCTGTGGTACCAGTCGCCTACTCTCAAGCCCCCGCCTCGCCTGCTGTGGTCTTGGACGCCGTTCACGGTGTGCCCCTCGACACTCCTGAGGTTGTCGCCGCTAAAGTCGCCCACTTCCAAGCCAAGGCTCTCGCTGGCGTGCACCATCTCCGCAAGCGGTCCGTCGTCGCTCCCGTCGCTGCCGTGGCCCCCGTCGCCTACAGCTCGGTTGTGTCTCCCCTGAGCTACTCCAGCGCCGTGGTTCCGCCTTACTCCGCCCACTACGTGTCTGCCTACTCCCCTTCCGTCTATTCCCCATACTCTTACGCTTCAATTGTCCCTAAAGCTTACAGCGTACACCCCTACTAAATAAGCCAACTGAAATTTAGAAACATTTTCATCGAAATATTGTAGTTTTTTTTTCACTGCCGAATAAACGAATTTTTTGAACATATTACGGTATTTTATTATAACGTTACTTCCTACAACAGCGCTAGTTTCATTTTATTGTTGTAAATCGCTATAACTTCATACATCTTTGTATATATAGATTTAACTACAAAGATGTCAAACCTTAAAATCTATAAAAATTGAGTAAAGCAATGTTTTTGTTAAAACAAAGTCTGTTTTGTTATTTAATATTTAAATTTCTTCCATTGCATTGTAATTTACAAATCAAATGAAACGACACTTTGTGTATTACACTGAATATTATGCTTATCATCAAATAATAAATGTTTAAAACAGAAACATTATAAGGTAATTTGTATGTGTAGAAACGTGGCTTGCTAACTTAAACAGGCTTTAAAAAGCCTAGTTACAATATCACCACATCACGATCACGTTTTGTACTTTTTTGGAGTTTGCACACAATTGCACAATTGTATTATAGATGTGACATTTATGCAGGTACATAAAACATTTCTCCTTGACATACGACCTTCAAAAGCTTTTGTAATTTCGCATGTGTTATAATTATGTTAGGAGTGATTATAAATAGGTATGTTATCCAGATACTTACTATATTAATGGTATTTTGCTAACAGTGCCTAAAATATATATGTAACAAGTTTGTATATATGAATACTTGTAATACAATATTTTCATAATATAATATGTAGGTGGTAACTGTATATCCGAATAGGTATATAAAAATATAACAAACCGCATTTTTCCGATCAATTTTATTTTTATTACAATTAATTCTTTAAATTTTTACAAACAGTAAAAAAATTACAAAGCAATAAAACAAATAAATATACCATTACCTAATCTTTTAATACTATTAAAAGAAATACCAAGTTACGAAAATAGCCTCAATACTTGCTTAAATGACTAGTAATGTCCGTGGCCATGATGCGGGTACACGGACGCATAGTGTCCGAAGTGGCCCGCGCCAAAACCTAGAGGTCCAGTGACAAAAGATTTATGCAAGACTGGAGCCGCGTGTAGCACAGGAGCGAGGACTGGCTTCACGACAGGAATGATCGGCGCAGCGACCACGGCGGGCGCGGTATGCACATCCACGCGTGACTGGTGGGACACCGCCACAGGAACGACGTGAGCCGCAGAAGCCAAATGTGCGACCGGAGCCACATGAGCTATTGCAGCTGGCGCCAAATGGGCACCATGAGCCAACGGAGCTACGATGTGAGGTGATCTCTTGTAAACGTGATGTCCTAATGATTTACCTACGAAGCCGTGTCCTAATGCACCGTGGCCTGCAATACCATGTCCCAATGCACCATGGCCCGCAAGACCGTGACCCGCGAGACCGTGACCCGCGAGACCGTGGCCCGCGAGACCATGGCCCGCTAGACCCTGGCCCAGAGCACCATGCCCAGCGAGACCGTGGCCCGTGAGACCATTGCCCGCCAGACCGTAGCCGATTGCTCCGTAGCCAGCCAAACCGTGGCCCAAAGCACCGTCGCCCGCCAGTCCGTGTCCCAGTGCTCCATGCGACGGGTACGCAGCAACCACTGGAGCTGCGTGCACTGTCGGGACCACAACTGGCACAGCGTGACTGCTACACGCCACGACGCAGGCAAACAAAACCACGAAGCGAAGCATCTTGATTGTTTCAAGACTGAACGATCAAAACTTACTGATGCCCAATGGACAGGAGACCACCTTCTTATACTATGAATGAATCATAGTGACAGGATAAATACTAATAATAGATTCGCTATGGTATTGAACGTTGTGACTGTCGCAGCAAAAACTAAAGTTTGTGTTAACAATAGATCTAATAATAGTATTTGGGCGTTCGTACAACTCAACATTTTGTACTAATAAGGGGCAAATAAATAAATGCTAAATTAAAACAATAAGTAAATGATTATAATAAACTTACGTAAAAGCAAATTTCTCCCACGCTATATTTTCCATTCCTTAATTTTCCTTTAACCATTTCATATACTATCAAAATAGAATGATAAAGCATAATATTATTTTATAAATATAATTTACATGAGCACGTTCCGCTTGGCATTTAAAATAAATTTGTACTTATCTAATATCAGATTTCGTGCCTTTGATGACATAGAAACGCCTCTGTACTTAGCTTGCAGCTGACTTACAATGAAATCGTGCATATATTTACACAGACGCCAATATGTATTATGCAACCTGTTAATGTAAGCTGCGCTGCTACACATATGTGGTAATTTAATCTCATCTTTAGAACGTCGAGTTAAACGTGTTTAGTGAGTGCCCCGGAGGCAAATGCAGTGACGCAATGACTTGTCCAATATCATCGGCCGAGAACTTGAACCGTTTGCGGCTGACCATGTCAACTACCGTTACATAGCTATAAAACAGCGCGTCATCTACTTTGCGCATCATTACGTAAGTTATTCAAAATGATTCATCTTGTGTTGATAGTTTGTGCAGTTCAAGTGCAAGGACAGCTGACTCCGATCATATTCTCGGCGCCCAGTGCAGTGTCTCATCAATCTAGAATTGATATAAAACATACTTCAGGATTATTAGCGCCTGTCATATACAGTCCTGTGATTTACGCCAATGCCCCAGCTAAACTAAACCAGGAGGCTATTTTGACCCCTATATTAACAGATACTATTATTACACCAGTGGCTCTCAGTTTTTACCACAATTTGCCGCTATCAAGAGCCTTAGAACATCCAATTTCGATAAATAAAGCACAGGAGGAGAACTCCGAAAATGAGACACCCAGCGTGCAAGATACGGCTGTAATCGAACAATTAAATGAAGACATGCAAACATATGTACCAACGGAAACAAACGATAATAGTGACGACCCATCAGATCAACATAATTGACGATACATTTAGAAGCACATTTGCATCGAGAATAAACATACATTTTTACTTTTATTAAGTATAGGAATACAGTATAATAATTTGTAGAGTCATAAAAGTAGTGTGAAATGTTTTATATAGTATAGCTCGAACTAAAATATTTATAATAAAAAAATGAATGTTTTCATCTTTGAAGATCATTTACTTTTGTATTATTATTGTGAATAGGTACATGTAGTTTTCGTATTTCTTTACAATGTCTACAACGAAATTAAAATATACGTACTTCGATTATAGGGTATATTCTCGTTTTTAGTGTTTTATATTTTTTACTCGTGTGGCAATATATTACCTTTGCAATTATAATTAATTGATCATTGATTGTATTTATCAACTTATTTGCCAGCGGCGATGTTTTGGTACAATAGATACTGTACCCCAATGACCTAGATAGATGTTTTTGTACGACACATAGTTTTTAAAATGTGCACAATTTAATGACTATTAGATACTTTCTAAACCAATATATTATTAATATTAGTTTAAAATTATCAATATTGTTTTAATGTCGGTTTCGGTGGCGTCGTTGAATTGCATGCGCGGTACGATTGCCGCTCTGAGGTCTCTGGTATGAATCCCGTGTTACGAAAATAATATTGAGTTTTTCGGCTGTTCAACAATCTGAAGTTTGGAATTTGTGCCTGATATAGTGTTTGGATCACCAGTTTATGAATACATGTAGACGTATTTTTTATAATACACGTTATGACTAAATATATATTTTTTTCAACTAATAACGATGACGCTGCGAGTAGTCGCTCGTCTAATTGTAAGTACTACAACTTCCCAATAAGTAGAACTGTTAAAGACAATTAGAACGCTATAGGGCTCGCTCACTATTGGTTGGAGCAGTAATAAACAATGTTTATAGTACCTAAAATTTAAATTCGGAAAAACATCAAACATTATAAATGAAAATAAAAAAATAAATCAGTAAAAACGTTTTTCATTCTATATTTGTACAATAAAGTATGATATGTCGCTATTGAGTTTTTAATGCAGCAATTCAATAGGTTTGTACGAAACAAAATACTATTGTGTAACTGTTAAGTAATTTTGATTTATTATGTGTGTAGACATTATATACGTCTTCTTAATGTATTATCTACATTTAAAAGACGTGAGACACAGTAGCGATTGGGGCAGTGTACGCCAATGGGCTGGTGTAAGATGTGATCAGAGGAGTGCTATGAAGATCAATTCTTGATTGGTGCGAATAGGACGTAGGAGCAAGGTACGTGTTCAGGATTGGGGCGGAACGCTTCTTAATGAAATGGGTTGTATAGGCATAAGGGTGAGAAATTAAAGGAGCAGAATTAATCAAGGGGGTTGAGATCAAAGGAGAAGAGTAGGTGGAAGCAACGATAGGCGATGTCGCGGTATAGGTAGCAGGAGTGATGAAGGTTGTTGGCAGCACAGGGGCGGCCCTCTTCTTGATCAAGTGAGCTGCAGCTATGGGCAGAGTCGCTGCTGGTAAGATAGGAGCGCCATGGACGAACGGTGTGGTATAAGTAGTAGCCAAGGGACTCGTAGACAGGTAGTTGGTAGGCGCGAAGTAAGTTAGAGGCAGTTGCGGCGAACGCTTCTTGATCAGGTGAGTGTACGCCAGAGGAGTGTTGTACAAAATGGGCGATGGATGGATGACGCTGCTGGCCTGCTTGGTGATGGTGGTGGACGCCGGAGACACGTACGTAGTGTAGCTCGTCACAGGAGCCGTCAGCAGCAAATCAGGCTTGGCCGCCGCGATAGCGAAGAAAGCACACAACACCACCAACTTGTACATCTTGGTCTGTGTTGATTGAACCGACTGATGCCACACAATGTCCGATGCAGTGTATTTATAGAAATCAACCACCAAAGATAAGGGCGATCTCGTTTTGCAAACCGGTGCAAGGCGATCCAGGAAGTTGATATTTACAAACAGCGAGGCCGCCCAGAAGGTCCGAACCAGTCAGTTCATCACCGTGTAGATCGTCTCATACAGTGACAGGGTCCAATAACAATGTAAGTAGGTAACAAAAAGAGCGCAAACGCCCGCTCACTTACTGTAATAAACGTGTCACCCACTCGAAGTTATATGTCACTTAATTATCAAAAAGGACAACCTCGACGGAATACGATAATTTTCATACAAGTCATTGTAATTAACAAAACGTATATATTTCGAATTATGACAAAAATAACGCAATACTAAGAATCAGGGTATTTATCCCAGCAATGCTTGGGTAAATATTGTGGTTTTGGATAAATAGTTCAAAGATTCATAAATTGTACATGATTCACTTATATTTGTTGTCATATTAATTAAATGTAAAAACAACATCGTCTAATATGCTACAGGGGGGCAAAATCGCAAAACCTTTATTGGGGTGGGGGGCACAGTATTCATGTAAGTTATGCGAATAATTCAACACAACAAGATACAACAGTAGGGACTTGTGTTGAATTTAATAGGAAGCAGCAGCCGCCACCTGTCCACACCCAGAAAAGCAGATTAGTAATTCTTTCCCATATAGTAATTTTGTTACTTAAAACTATTAATTTACACAACTCGAATCTCCCTATCCTACGCACAATTAATATAATCTTTAATAGTTTTGGCGACAATCTGTTACCTACCAGTATTTTGAGATCCTGTGTACTAAAACACCAATTTAAGTATTATCGTACAGACGAAGAAATTCCCTACAACATAATTAAATATTGTTTGGTACGACCATAAATAAGTAAGACGCACAAGTGTACAGTTTTCGCCAAACTTTATCTAAATATTTAAACCACCTCTCGTTTTTAGGGCAGAACCTCCAGGCTGGCTAAAAACTGCACGAAGTGTAACAGACAGTATAAAGAGTATTTTTTAAGCATTGCAAATAAGTCTATCCTAAGCACCGAATCATACAATTTTATTTCATTCATTTAAACTCCTATTTTATTTCGATTTTGTACCTTCTAGTCATTATACATAAGATGTTAGATATGTACATATAAATACAATGCCAGAAACAACTCATTAAAAAAATGGCTATTCTAGATTTTGCCGTGACCTATTTACTGCGTAAAACTAATTCTGATGTAGAGTGGTTATGTAACCTAAACATACTTCTTTATTCGATTGTTGTCAATCTAAATAGATGAACGGTATTTCTATTCGTGATGATCTTATGTAGACAGAATATCAGACGAGCTCAAAAGTAATACTATTTAAATTATTATGTAATTCTTTGTATCTTTTGCGTACAAGTATTAATAAATGTGTTTTTATTAATGAACTCTTATCAACAGCTTATGTTTTTGTAGATATAAAGGTACACAAACCTTACAGAAACTTATCAAAAATGCTACGCGACTTAAATTTTAACGACATTCGCTGTACATATGGTAAGTAGAATATATTTCTGTATACTATCATTGTTTATGAGTTTAATGTTATTTTTCCTTATATACAAAATCTTAGGAGTTTTTCTGAGAAGTATTAGCGAGATGCACGACACGAAATGTACAATTTTTTTTATCGCGTGATCCTATTGCAATTCTTAATATTCATTTGTCCATCATACTTAAAATATAGAATAGATTTTAATAATAGAAATCGTGCATGCCTAGGTGACATTTTAAAATTTTCATTGGAGCATGTAATTGCAACGAGTGACTATACGCCGCACATGCACGGGATATAAACAAAGTCTGCTCTTGACATGACGAGTTGGTGAAACATTAATTTAATAATAAATTCACACACAATCAGTCAATCACAAAGAAACTTCAACATGTGCTCTAGAAATGAGCTTTATTAAACGCAAGTTGTTTTTTCATGGTCAACGATGTTTTCCGGAGACGCCTGTCAACTGATCTCAAGATGTTAGTATATAAGCCGAGTGCGAGATTGCACATGCATCAGTTGTTCAGTGTAGCATAAACAACACAGACCTCTTCCACAATGATGAAACTGGTGGTGTTGTCCTGCTTGATGGCCGCGGCGTCTGCCAGCGCGATCATCGCTCCCTACGCGCCGCTCGTGTACTCTGCACCCCTGATCGGCGCTTCTAACTACAGAGGACCGCTGTCCCTCGCCCCCGGCCAGCCCGCTGACGTACTCGGCGCCGACGGCAGGCCCCTCGACACCCTGGACGTGAACCTGGACCGCGCGGCTCACTACACCGCTAAAGCCCTCGAGCCCTTCCACCTGCTCAAAAAACGCTCGGCCGCCTTCATTGCGCCCGTCAGCACCTACGCCGTGGCCCACTCGCCGCTGATCACCCCCGCTTCCCCTATCGCCTACACCGCTCCCCTGGCCGCGCCCTTCGCTCCCTCAGCTACCACGCCGCCCCGGTCGTGCACGTGCTCAAGAAGCGCTCTGCTGCTCTCATCGCGCCCGCTGTCAGCAGGATCGTGGCTCCCGCCCCGCTGATCACCACCACTGGCGCCATCGCTTACTCCGCGCCCTTCGCTGCTGCTCACTACGCTCCTCTCACCTACGCCGCTCCTCTCGCACCCTGGTACAAAAAGTAAACTGACCGAGTTCAAATTATGTGTAAATATCTACAATAATATGTAAATAAACGACTTTGCAAATATCTGTTTATTTTTTTCCGAATATAATTTCGGTATTCTGGATTTAAAAAACCGAATAGAATATGTTACGGAAATACAATGACCTTGTGTACATCCCTCGTAATTCGAGTCATAAAATTTTAAGATATTAGTATAATATTTATCCTATGATATCAGTCGCAATGTTTCTTATATTAATAGGTTATGCATTTTTGGACATGTGTCCAGAAGGAATCTTGACTCGTTTGATGAAACATTATTTTACCCAGGCATTTATTTTTAAGGAAAAATGTCTCCCTGTTTTCTACATAATATGAACACTTCTTCATTTTTGGTATTTTGCAGGAATGCTTAAGATCATCGTAATTAGTTCACTCAGGTTTACAGAATGTAAGAACGCGAATATGTTTAATAAAATTTATAGGTAGGTACTCCAAAAATAAAAATTTCAATGTTTAAGTAACAGATAAATAAAATAGCAATATATAATGTGAATAAATAATTATAAAATTCAATAGCACTTATATTACCGAAGATTGCCATTTTTAGAAATGACATAATGTTATCCACCACTTTCATAGACGTACCTTTTTTATTTAAACAAAATATTATTACATTGTTGAATTATTATTGTAAACTGCAAATAACATTTAATATTTCTTTCGAATTATATTATACTAATGTTTACCAGTCACCGCACTCAAGTGCTATTCTTGAAGCTATCCTTATCTGTATCAAAAATCCAAAATTTATTATAAACCGATAAATTATCCAAAATTTATTATGAGCGGCGATAGCCTAGTTGGTTGTGGAACGGACTGCCGAGACGAATGTCCGCAGGTTGAAATCCCAAAGGCACACACCTCTGACTTTTCTAAAAAAATACGTGTGTATTCTTTGTGAATTATCGCTTGCTTTAAAGGTGAAGGAAAACATCGTGAAGAAACTTGCATACCTGGGAAATTCTCTATAGTAATTTTCGAGGGTGTGTGAAGTCTACCAATCCGCACTAGGCCAGCGTGGTGGACTAAGACCTAATCCCTCTCAGTAGTAGAGGAGGTCCGTGCCCAACAGTGGGACAGTATATAATACGGGGCTGATACTATATTATTATTATTATAAACCATAGCCTTTACTACAAACAAACATCCAAATTTTATAAAAAAAGGCGATAAAATCCGAAATCTAGTTTTATTTAGATGTCTAATATTTATGTAAACATAAGAAATAATTATGTTTACGAACTTTCATACTAAAAAAATGACGACTACAATACACCAGCTATACTCAGCCGGCGGCCCGCTGAGCTTCTGCAATAGGCAACATGCAACCCTTTCCGAAAAAAACTCGGGCTGTATATTAGTCCCATGAGAATAAATCATTAAGGTACTTCTGAATAATTTGACAAAAAATAAATATGGAATGTAAAATTTTAATTACATTTTTAGACACAAACGTAGGTAAATGAATTTACGATGCGGCCCGGCTGTCAAGGAACCATAACTAAGACGTCTTTGTGGCCCGTATAAAAAAAGGCGTATATCTGCAATACAGCATTGAAATGTGGCCTTCAATTATTGGTAATAGAGTAAAAATAAACACAATGCAGACTAGTCGGATAAAAAACGTAGGTGTTAAACGAACTTAATATTTGAAAGCAAATTATTTCCCGTTTCCTAAATTCACTTTACCTGTTACACGTTCTTAGAATTAATATTGTTGCACTATTTTAATGTTATGGTGTGTATGTATAATTTTTTTCAATTATGATATTATTATTTTTAATAAAACTTAATATTATTACGTCTTTTTTATTAAAATTTAAAATTTAATGAGTATAAAACTGGTCCAATCCGACTGTGCGCCTACTGTTTGTATGTCTAAATAAATACCGATAGTAGCGAGATGGCAGCCTCATGGTACGACGGCTCATCACGGCGACCCATTACCTCCAGTAGCACCACTAAAAACTTAAATATAAGCGCTGCGTGGCATTGCTCTACATGTAAGATGTAAGTCTCATAAAACCTAATAATAACAATATTCTTTTGAAATATATATGATAAAATCATTCCTATTAGAGTTATCATGAGCATCACGCATTTTCCCTTTTCAGGTATAGATAGAACTGTTTAGCATTCATACCCACTTTCACCAGCTATTTTAGGTTCAATGTAATAGGACGCGGTCCTGTTGCCATTTGTCCAGGAATAATTCCAGATGCTGAACAGAAAAACCGAATATCACTTTACCGCCCCTGGGGATCGAACCCGAGACCTCAGCTCGATAATCATACTGCAATACTACTACGCCATTGAAGCATTCGATTAGTACAATGATTGATAACTTAATTATAATGTAATTAATCATTGAAATCTAGACACGCGTCGGCCTGTCAGCCAAGAAAAAGGAAATAACACAAACTAGGTATTTGAGGTGTCAATAACTCAAAATTTATTAACAAAAAAACGTCAAATTTAAAGTTTAAGAGGTTTTAAATATTAAACATTGTCTTGGCGAAAAAAAAAGTTTTAAATTTATTTTGAGATGCCGTATATTCTTAAATAAATTTCAGGATTATCTACAAACCTTGACACCCACTTAGGTTATTTTTTTTTTGTTGTCGAATTTGACAGCCACGCCTATTCTTTTTAATACTGGGTTTGACTCTCATATTTTATATTTATGTTTTTGAGGGTATTACTTTGTTGCCTCGTTCCGAACGAACCCGACAGACGTTGACCTGTCAACTATGAATTTGCAGCGCGCATTCTCTCAATCGCTGAAATTAACTTTTCTTAAATTTTCTAACGTTCCGCTCAACTTCCTTAATTTTTTCTTTCATAAGAACCTTCTCCTGACAATAACAAACACAACAAAAAAAATAGTGAAATCGGTCAAGCCGTTCACGCGTAATGGCGTGACCAAGAGAAATAGGGACTCATATATGTCGGAGAAAGCCATGTATCCGGTTAATTGTCGTTTGCGTGCATAACGCACAATAATTGTTAATCTAATTTTATTTGATTTGTTACATTTTTCTATTACTTAAAACCTTACGCATTAGCCATAATGTAATAGAAGTTTATTTAAAAATTATAATTTATGAAACGACCAATCAGAGCAAGGTACGTGCCTCGAGCGGGGTCGAGGCGCCATCTTTACTATTCAGGTAGGCCATGAGTGCTTTGGACATTCGTTGGAGGAATCATGATAGTGACTGGTCGAGTTGACCGAGTTGGATCGTTGAGAATATTTGTTGGTTAAAGTAAGATCGGTGCCCTGAACCCGCTGCTCGGTCTTAATTGTCCACTTTTCTATCTTCATTATTGTAAAGTGACAAATATTGTTTAATTTGAATATAAAAATATCTGTGATCATTGTGTTTTGTGCTCGCATTTTACCCTGATAACGCCCACTAAGTCCGCAACACTAATGATGATGTCGACGGGAATAATGCTTCTCCGACATATAGATTATAGATAATTTGAAAATTAAGCCACTTTTTATGAAATTCGCCAGTTTTTATCCGAAGGAAATGTAAGGTATCCCTTACACTTTTAATCTGGTCTCATTTCAGTCCGTGATCTTCATATGCGTATTGATGTTAAATTCACAAAATTGCTCCGACTGTTGAGTCAAAGAAGACGTTCAATATGTTTTGCCGGAGTATGCGGAGTGGATCTCATAACTTAGGTTTCGATGTCGGAAGGGGCTATGATTTTAATAAAGAAGTATTTTGACATAGTGAATACAGAGTGAACATCCGTAAAAGCGGACGTATGGAGATACATGATTATGGATTTACGACCAAGTTCTTAAATTAAGATAAAAAAAATCACAAAATATTCGGTAAAAAATTGATCAATATTTACTGATTGATCTAATGCCAGATTAAAAATCTGATCACCTAATAATTGTTTAAACGTGTGTAAATGCCGCTGTGACATTTAGTACATGTCACAAAAACTGATCATGTTTTAATAATGAGGACTTTTTGTAGTAAATTTAACAAGTGGTACTTGAATCGCGAGTAACATTACTGTCTTCGTTATTCAAAACTTACCTGATTTAATTCCAGTGGACTACTTCCTGAATCCGATACTGAATATAATTATATAACTATACTATACATATCTTTAGATATTAAACCAGCTATACCCGCCGCTCCGCCCGTTTAAATGTTGTTACCCGAAATCTGTTCCGGGTAGAAACATTTCACAACAGTCACCATAAAAAATCACCACATATCGTGTTAATATACGATTTAGTCTATCTGTACGTCGGCGATCGACTTAAATATTGCCTTTATAATGCGAAATATTGTTTTACACCCATAATATCATTTTCTATGATATCGTTTAAAAGGTAAGTTTGATAACATCTGTTTTTGAACAAAAAGGGCAAACGAAATGTTGCAATATCGTCAGAAGTCAAGCAGTGGAACCAAGATCTCAATTATCTAGATATTGCATTTGACATAAAATGTCAGAAGATTCTTGATTATTAATTTTAAACTATTAACATAGAATGCCGTATTATACTTTATACTGCTAACTAAGATATGACAGTGGACTGTTAAAATATTAAATCCAGTTGAAGTGATTTTTTATGATTAAACCTTCAGTCTAGTCACGTGACACGATTTACGCACTCAACGCATAATTGAATTAAAATCTTATCCATGATTTAAAAATATCGAAAGACAAAATGTCAAATGTTTTAATAATAAATAAGCATCATAATTGTGTATTAAATACGTTTCACATAAAACAAATATGTTCTTGCGGTAACATTTTTATTAATAAATAGCACAATAAGTATAAATTATTATCATTGGATAGAATTGCACATAAACTGATCGCGTGCCAAAATAAATGACTTCCTTGCAGTTTATCTTAAGATTTATTGGGGCCAAAACACATTACCAAGAAATGACATGCACGGACCATTAAAATATTTATAATACTTACACGTGTGTATGTCTTAATATAAAAGCAATTTACTGTGCATTTTAATGGAGTTGATTTGCTTAGATACCAAAATGGAAAATGACTGCCCTTTTCTCATATAAGTCGGGGCACTAGTACGTCTTCAAAGAGCAAAATAATATTACGAGGGCAGTGTTGATAGCCGTAAAGGAAAAATAGTCACAAAATACCCTTTTTACCCATACGATTTTGAAAGCTTTCCTTTAATTATAACACCCGTAATCGAAAAAAGACGTATTCACCCCCATAGACGGAATAGGGATCCCTTACATGAGAACTAAATTTCTCATTAGGTACACAAAAATAAACATATTAAAATAATTTAAAGTTACAACAAAATAATATTATTATGCTCTATGAAATACTTAACATTATGAACTTCAACAAAAAGGTTAACTGTTTTATTTCCACACTATTTGAGTTTAAATGTATTTCGCAATCGTTTCGTTGCGATAAGGTTATTTTAGAAGAAAAATAGCTGCTCTACTAATAGTATAGTGTTAGTACACAGAGCAGAGATCATTACTTAATATATTCTCAGGAAAAAATGCGGGTAGCATTCCAATTAATGAACTTTGCAAAATAAAAGTAGTTTCATGGCCAGCGATGTTTTCCGGCGTCGCTAATCCATTGATCGTAACATACTCGTATCAACAAGTATAAAACGCAGCACTGAGCACACTTATCCATCAGTTGTTCAGAGTAACGAAAACAACACAGACCTCTTCCACAATGATGAAACTGGTGGTGTTGTCCTGTTTGATGGCCGCGGCGTCTGCCAGTGGGATCATTGCTCCCTACGCGTCGCTCGTGTACTCTGCGCCTCTGGTCGCCGCTCCCAACTACAGAGGACCGCTGTCCCTCGCTCCCGGCCAGCCTGCTAACGTGCTCGGCGCCGATGGCAGGCCCCTCGACACCCTGGACGTAAACTTGGACCGCGCAGCTCACTACACCGCCAAAGCCCTTGAGCCCTTCCACCTGCTCAAGAAGCGCTCCGCTGCCTTCGTCGCACCCATAGCTCCGCTGGTCTACTCTGCACCCCTAGTCGCTGCCCACAACTACAGAGGACCCCTGTCTCTGGCTCCCGGTCAGCCCGCCAACATCCTCGGCGCCGACGGCAGGCCCCTTGACACCTTGGAGGTTAACTTGGACCGCTCCGCTCACTACGCCTCTAAGGCCTTCAGTGTCCACTTGTTGAAGAAACGGTCCGCTCCCGTAATCGCGCCCATCAGCACCTACGCCTTGGCTCACGCCCCAGTCGTCGCTCATGCTGCTCCGATTGCTTACTCCGCTCCCTTGGCTGCCGCTCACTACGCTCCTCTTGCCTACGCTGCCGCTCCTCTGGCCCACTGGTACAAATGAATACAAATTGCAACTATTAAATACCAAATGTAAATAAACGACTTTACGATCATATTGTTATTTTTTTTTACATACCTTAATAATTTGACTAACATTTAACAGCAAATGAGGATCGGCGGATACTTGTACTATTTAAAATTTGATTATATATTTATTACTTCTTGATTATGCAACACATATTATGTCCGTTACAATTATTCGTTCATTCATGGGATATTATGAAGTTTCACCACACCCCGTGATACTAATTGTATCAACACGGTATAAGTATGAAATTTATACGAATATTTTAAAACATGATAACTGTCTCAGTAGCATAGTTGTACGACTACAGTGCTGCAGTGTCGAGTTCGATCCCCAGTCCGAACAAAGTAAGATTGGGTTTTTCTACTCAGTATCAACCCGAAGTCTGGAATTTGTGTCCGATATGGCAATAAGCGCGCTCCCTATCACATCATGGGACGGAATACATACGGCGGAAGGTGGGTGCACCAGTTGCGCCTTTGACTACTCCTTCAGGGATAAAAAGGCGTTAGTGTATTTGTGCAATGTAGGAAATGATCCCAGGCCTCCATGTATTGGAACATTTTAACCTTCTAAGAAAGACAAGAGAGGTTGTCAGCGAGTAAGGTTTCTATACAATCTTATTTTCCCAACAAATCCCACAAAGTTCACGATCCAGCTGTTATTTCACGTCACTTGTCTGTGAGATATCATACAAAACTAACTAAAAAATCTCGACATATCACACAATTAACGTACATATTATAATAAGCAATAATAGTGACACTGCTGAGTACTTCAATGACACACCTCGTCTGTACGTACATTATAATCTCAAAACTTCCTGACTGTAATGTATACAGTACGAGTATAGCACAAATTGATCAATCCACTTTATAAATAAATGATAAAACTTTAGCAATATCTCCCTACATTGCTTAATTTAATAATCTTTACACAATTACATGAAATTCCATGGAATACTTCACATACATAACAATTACTGAGGATTATAGGAAGGAACAATTACTGAAGAACGAACATACGAAACCTTAATACCTTATTTTATCTGATTTTATGAAGAGATTTATACAAACATAGCGTCTGTTGACTACTTCACTGTAGTGTTACTCGGCAACAAGTTAATAGCATCTGTTGCACGCCTTAAATATCATTACAAACTAACAAAAACACCAACTAAATTCATATAGAATTTAAAGTTATGTTCAGGTTTTGTCGGCGTTGGCACAGATTTTGACCATTTTCAGGTTCATGCGGTCTCAAGACAGCACGCATTTTAATTGAGCAGTGACTCAGTGACTGATAACCTGCTGACAACGTTTACCCGAACGTACTACGTAAATATTTTCATATAAAAGGTACGCTCCTACATTTTTATATGAATTGGCGCAAAGTGTGGATCTGTGTGACCACACCTTTACAAGTATGTTGTAATAATCTTGGAAATAGGTAAAGGTTTTTTTGGAATGTAATATGAAACATAATTTATAAAATTTATTTAAGAAATAATATTAAACAGGAACTCTATAATTTTTTTAATACTTTAACAAAATTTTAATTGCATACCTACTCTGATCAGATTGATTAAAAAAGGCGTCAAATATGAAACATATTGACTTAATTTCCAAAATTTTACAGAAACTAGAATGTATAAAGTACCTATACTTTGTACATTCTAGTTTCTATTGTTCATGTTATACAGAATATTATATTACTAACTAGAAAACTAAACAGTGTAAGAAAATATGTACTTATTATACGTAATGAACGGTGAAGGAAAACATCGTGAGGAAACCTGCACGTCTGAGAAGTTCTCTTTAGGAATTTCGAAGGTGTGTGAAGTTTACCAATCCGCACTAGGCCAGCGTGGTGGACTAAGGCCTAATCCCTCTCAGTAGTAGAGGAGGCCCGTGCTCAGCAGTGGGCAAGTATATAATACAGGGCTGATATTATTATTATTATTATTATATACGTAATTAATTATGCACATACTTCGAACATTATAATCCATAGATTATATTCCAAATTTCAACTAAGTATTTAAATTTAGATCAGCACCGCTACTTTCTTTAGTTTGAGAACCGCTTAGTGATATCACTTGTTTGAGTATACAATTATAATATAAAGTCTTCTTCTCAAAGATATCTATCAAAAAATAAATAACGAACCTGCAAGAGAAATTTATCTGTGTTTGACTATGAGACATGAGTTCGGCTTATATAAAATGAAAGATTACATTCATATGAAGCATCAAAAACAAATAATTAGGTACTATGAAAATAATTTCAACTTAAATATTGCTGTCAATATATTGACGACTAAACCGTACTGTAGATAGACGTGTATGCAAAAATAAGGGTTAAAACCTTGTGCTGTCGCCGAGATTTTCCTAAGTTACTTTATTAACATATTACAGATGGATTATGAAGGAAAACTTATTAATAAATATGTATACAATCTAATTGAATTACAACTGCTAAGGCTGAGCTATATTTATTATAAATACTATGAAGTATACATTAAAACAATGATTAAATTAATGTAATTTGTCCTAGATTAACATATAATTATGTTATAGTATGTTTTTGTAATGTAAATCTTCAAAATATAAGCCTTAATGCTCGTCCAGCGTGTTATTCAAATCGCGTGCTTCCTAAGACATAGATATTACGCATGTTTTCATCTTAATAAGTAGAGACCTAACGCAAATAGTTTAGGTGCTTATAAGTAAACATAAAAACATTAATAAAGATTATGAATACATAAAATGAAAACAACAATCGCTGACGCTTGTCAAACGAATTATGCCTTTAAACTTCTTATTTCACTTTAAAATGTACTCTCTCCTTAAAACATAGCGCTATTTAGACTAATATTTTTTAATAACCAATAAAATATAAAAAGATTATAATTAATAAAATCATTGGGTTTATAATGTTTCGATAAAAAAACATTTAAATATTGGTGTAGTCGTTTATTAACAATACTTAGTTGTCTTTAGGTAATTCGTTATATATAATATTCACTTCTTGTACCAGGGGGCGAGAGGAGCGGCGTAGGTGAGAGGAGCGTAGGGAGCAGCAGCGAAGGGCGCGGAGTAAGCGATGGCACCAGTGGTGGTGATCAGCGGGGCGGGAGCCACGATCCTGCTGACAGCGGGCGCGATGAGACCAGCAGAGCGCTTCTTGAGCACGTGCACGACCGGGGCGGCGTGGTAGCTGAGGGGAGCGAAGGGCGCGGCTAGGGGAGCGGTGTAGGCGATAGGGGAAGCGGGGGTGATCAGCGGCGAGTGGGCCACGGCGTAGGTGCTGACGGGCGCAATGAAGGCGGCCGAGCGTTTCTTGAGCAGGTGGAAGGGCTCGAGAGCTTTGGCGGTGTAGTGAGCCGCGCGGTCCAGGTTCACGTCCAGGGTGTCGAGGGCCTGCCGTCGGCGCCGAGTACGTCAGCGGGCTGGCCGGGGGCGAGGGACAGCGGTCCTCTGTAGTTAGAAGCGCCGATCAGGGGTGCAGAGTACACGAGCGGCGCGTAGGGAGCGATGATCGCGCTGGCAGACGCCGCGGCCATCAAGCAGGACAACACCACCAGTTTCATCATTGTGGAAGAGGTCTGTGTTGTTTGTGCTACACTGAGCAACTGATGTATATGCAATCTCGCTCTCGGTTTATATACTCGCATTTTAATTCGATTCAAGGCGTCACCACTAAAGATCATCGTCCGTCAAGTCTACTTTAATTTAATAAGTTCAATAATATTCGTAGACTGATTCGTACTAATAATTTTAAAAAAAATTAGGGACAATATTGTGAATTATAATTTCTTTGACTGTAATGGTACCAGCGCTAGTATAGTTGTTCATGTAAACAAATGGCAGAACTTTTTGTTTCTATGTTATCCTCAACTCTTGTTAAAGTTCAATGATTTGCATTACCGCATATAAAAAAAGGTACTGGTAGGTACACATTATGTGGTACCTTAATTTTTGTCGAAAACATTGTATACCTAAATATCGTTCATATACGACACACGGTAAATGTAGGTACTTCAAATATTTCAATAGTTGAATTGAAATGAAATGCCGCTGAATATATTTTCCTACATAAAAGTAGTTTCATGGTCAGCGATGTTGCTCCGCGACACTTATCAATCCATCGTAATATGCATGTATATAAAGGCAAATCGGACTAGTAAATATATCAGTTGCTCAGTGTAGCATAAACAACACAGACCTCTTCCACAATGATGAAACTGGTGGTGTTGTCCTGCTTGATGGCCGCGGCGTCTGCCAGTGGGATCATCGCTCCCTACGCGCCGCTCGTGTACTCTGCACCCCTGATCGGCGCTTCTAACTACAGAGGACCGCTGTCCCTCGCCCCCGGCCAGCCCGCTGACGTGCTCGGCGCCGACGGCAGGCCCCTCGACACCCTGGACGTGAACCTGGACCGCGCGGCTCACTACACCGCCAAAGCCCTCGAGCCCTTCCACCTGCTCAAGAAACGCTCGGCCGCCTTCATTGCGCCCGTCAGCACCTACGCCGTGGCCCACTCGCCGCTGATCACCCCCGCTTCCCCTATCGCCTACACCGCTCCCCTAGCCGCGCCCTTCGCTCCCCTCAGCTACCACGCCGCCCCGGTCGTGCACGTGCTCAAGAAGCGCTCTGCTGCTCTCATCGCGCCCGCTGTCAGCAGGATCGTGGCTCCCGCCCCGCTGATCACCACCACTGGCGCCATCGCTTACTCCGCGCCCTTCGCTGCTGCTCACTACGCTCCTCTTACCTACGCCGCACCTTTTGCTCCCTGGTTCAAGAAGTGAAAATCTACAACATAAATGTGTGATCAAACCTTTTGAATAAACGACTGTATCCATACCGACACTTTTTTATTGCTCCTATAATTGACAACTAAGTAATCGACACTTTTTTATTGCTCCTATAATTGACAGCTAAGTAGTAAGTTTTCGAATAATATACTTTACCAGCCGAACACACGAATATAGATATTTCCATTTAATATAATAGTTTCATTATAAATATAGAGTTTTTAATATTTTATCTATATATATAAAAATGAATTGCTGTTCGTTAGTCTCGCTAAAACTCGAGAACGGCTGAACGGATTTATCTTATCTTGGTCTTGAATTATTCGTGGAGGTCTAGGGAAGATTTAAAAGTTGAGAAAAATTCGAATAATTGCCGGGAAAATCCTCAAAACAGCATTTTTCTATTTCCCATACAAACGTTTTCTAAATAAAATGGAGAGTCAATTTGTAATTTATTACCGCTGCATAAAGTTCAAATTCGCGTGCGCGTTGGAGGATCTAATATCGCGTTCTGAAACTCAACAAAAGTGAAAGTGAATCGCGAACGCGACAAAATTGCATAGTCTCAAAATACATAGTACATAAATAGTGGTCGGCTTCGAGAAACTCAATTTTAGCTAACTTCAGTTGTTAATATAATATATAACTCAAAGGTGACTGACAGTGATATATCAAGGAACAGCCCAAACCATTGGACGGATCGGGCTAAGACTTTACATGCATAAAGCTACTATGACGTAGGCATCCCCTAAGAAAGGATTTTGATAAATTCTACCCCTTAAGGGGATAAAATAGGGGATGAAAGTTTGTATAAATGTTCTTAGATTTTCGACTGATTGAACTGAAATTATAGATTGGGGATAAAATTAGTTTGAACCTATAAGTACCGGGAAAATATGTAGCAAGACTTTTATCAAACAGTGGAATTTTATCCTGGAAAACACCTTCACGCGGGCGAAGCCGCGAGCAAAAGCTAGTGTTAAATACATTTAATACGGACATACAATTGTGCGAGTTATTTGTTGTAGTATACGCTGACCTTTACATAAACTAATTGGGATTGGGAAGGAAAATTGGGATATTTTGGGTCTTCATTGTGTTACTGGACCTTACTGACATTTTTTAAGCGTAACAACCGAAAAAGCCGCCACTTCAATGCATTGGAGTCTGTCAAATGGAATTGTTCGTCATAGTGGAAACTAGAGTAGTTAATTTTATTACTTACTAGGTGTTGCTCGCAACTTCACCCACATGTAAATCCTTTCCTTCTATAGAAGTCCGTAAAATGCTATAGCAATAATTAATAACGCCACTTGTATGATATTAACGCCACGTATTTAAAAATCAAATTAAATATATCTATTATTTCCCCTGCGAGCAAGAAGCCAGGATAAAAATTAGCCTATATGCTAATTCAGGCCATGGTCTACCCATATACCAAATTTAATAAAAATCTGTTAAGCAGTTTCTTAGTTTACTTCTAACAAACATACAAGAATCAAATAATAAACATTTTTTTTTAATATTAGTGAGAAGTAAGATTAAACAAAGATATTAAATATGAGCTATTTCAAATTTACTAGCGGCTTACTCCGGCTTTGCACGGGTAGCAGATTATATTATTAAATGTCTAAATGTTTTTCTATAGTACAAAACATTATTGAATTATACACATAAACATGTCTCTTGAAACACTCTGTCCTTTGGTGAAAACCATACGAAAAGCTGTTCTGTAGTTCATGGAGTTTATCGCGTTCAGACACAGACTTTGTTTTATAATATTTAAGGATTTTAATAGTATTATGAATAAATATTATTATGATCAATAAACTCTACCATTACCACATTACGAGATGAGAGTGGTGATATAGATTTTTTATGCTGCAGCCATTGTTTTGTATCAAAAATAAGTCAAGATAATAATTATAGTCGATCCATTTAGTTTGCTTAAAAATACTTATAATTTTTTTAAGCGATTTTTTATATTCTCTTCGTGCTAAATTAGGTAACAGGTGTAAATGTTTGAATGAAATACAAATTATAATTATATAAAATAATTATCGGAAGTGTATATTTTAATTTGATATTTTGAAGTATTCTCCTAGATAAAACTAGATAAAACTAATTTTGTGTTTTTATGTATATGCCTACATACACATAACCCGTCATTACATAGGTAATAATAGTATTACATGCCTACAATGGACAACGTATACAGAACACGAAGTCAAACTTTAAGATGTTATGACAATCCCTAAATTGAACTAATTTACTTATCAGCTACTGTCATAAAATTATCCCAAACGTGCCTTGGGTCAACAACCTTATAATCTAACCTTGTCATAGTGGCTCGCTCCCAGGAATCAATTTTAGGGCTTAACAGTATAATGTCCAGGCACGATGACTGGCATGATGATTGCAACTGACAGATGTCATTGTTTTGAAACGTTATAATAGTGTAGAATGTATCTGCACTTTAGACACTTATTTTGAAAGAATATGATATTTTTAATGGTCATTTCCGTTTCCAAACACTAAGCTACTGCGCAGTATATTTTAAAGTAGATATTAATACGTTCCTTGTTACAAAAGATCTCACGAAAAAAATGATCAGTATATTTTAATCCTTTTCCATGCAGTTACTGAAACACGATATAACTAATAATCATGATTACAGAAATTAATTTTTAGATGTTAACTAGGTACGATTACATTCTAATAAACACAGAGAATCAAAAAAATATATTACCTACAAAATTACATTTAGTACAGAAAATGTTAAAATAGGTTTGTGGAAAAATAAAAGTTGTTTGAATGGTAACTCTCTTTATATTTTATAGGTAGTTGTTTTGTTCATTACACTAGAATTTACAGTTTTACCAGTGATGACCCAAATGTGCGGCGTGTCCCAGGGCTAAAGGTGCGTGTAAGCCAAGCGCAGCAGGAACAGCAACATGGGCGGGGGCGACCACCCGCGCAGCATGCCAGGGTGCGAGCGCCGCAGCATGCGCCAAGAGGGGAGCCGAGCGCTTGCCAAGCACGTGAGCATGGACCGCTGCCGCTGCAGCGTGGTCGACAGCCTTCGCAGTATAGTGCACAGCACGATCCACGTTCACGGGCAGTGTGTCAAGCGGCCTTCCATCAGCTGCCAAAATGGTAGCGGGCTGTCCAGGAGCCAGTGACACTGGGCCCCTGTAGTTACTACCAGGGTGTAACGGAGCAGCTGCTACAACGGGACCCGCAGCAGCGGCGACAACGGGAGCTGCCACAACCGGTGCAGCAGCCACTACAGGAGCCACTGGAGCAGCGAGGTGGGGGACCAAAGGAGCAGCTAGTGGACCAGCCAAACCCAGATGCGCCAGACCCAATGCGCCGAGTCCACTGGGCTTCGCGGCAGCCAGGGCCAGGAGAGTAGACAACACCACCAGCTTGAACATTGTGGTCTGTGTTGTTTTCAGGTTATACACCGACTGTGCCTTTACCCTATTAGGTCCTAGCTTTTATACGTCTCAGTTCGGTAGGTGTTATCCATATACCTTTGTGACGTTGTCAAATATGCAGCAGGGCGTTGGTTGAATCGCCGATGGCAGGAAAATTGCCATAAGGGCCAGCCGTCGCGGGTCAGCGTATGTTAGGCAATCGGCGACTTTGAACTTTATTACTATTAGGGATAAATTGTTTAATGTTAAAAGACCTAATGCTGTTCCGGTGTTTGCCTTGAATGCGATAAAGGTCCGTTCTCTTTTGATAATATTTAGACTAATCATTAAGACATGTCAACCAAGCTCAACCCTCATCGCATAATTTTGATAAGGCGACAAAACTACTGTGTAACTACTATATATTTTTTTTTGTTTCCTTCTAAACATTTTAATTATATGCACATATTGATCCTCAGAACCCGCTCACGAAAATAAAATGCTTTTTACGAACACCCACTTCTAAATCCTCGAGCAATTTTATTACAATAGTAAGGATAGAATCTTCTTTCAGCATTCGACTTTCGTGTTCCTCTTTTACAATGTCAAACATCTGAGTCACGTATCATTTCTATCCAGTGCGTAATTTTATTGCACTAGTGCATTTCAAACTAGTTTTGTATGCATGTGTCGCTGTCATGACCACAGCCCCGCCTTCGTCCTGCAAACCGGCACCGGCCTTGTCCTATACCCTTGTTATAAACACTACTACCACGCAAATAGCTTTAAAAGTGTCTTAAATTATCCTAAAATATCTTATTCATGGGTTAAAAACTGATTCGATAAAACTATATTAATTTGTGTTTTTTTTTATTCAATCCTTTGCAATGTTTTATTTCGCAATGCAAACTTGTTCTGAGTGTTTGGCTTTTTTATAACAAAGTACTTTGAATGTTCATTATCCAAACCTATCTATTTGATCCAGTGCGAACTCATCTATCTTCTTCTATCTATCTATCTATCTATACTTATAATAAATCTGTAGAGAGGTCAATTCTGTACATGAAATATATTTCCAAAATAACTATCAGGGGGTGATTACGGATAAAAATGCAATTAGTAAAATTTTTGTCTGTCTGTCTGTCTGTCTATCTGTATAACCGTTATAGAAACAAAAACTACTCGACGGATTTTAACGAAACTTGGTACAATTATTTTTCATACTCCTGTGCTGGTTATAGTATACTTTTCATCACGCTACAATTAATAGGAGCAGAGCAGTGAAGGGAAATGTTGGGAAAACGGGAGAAGTTACACCATTTTTTAAGCTTCCGTCGCGTGTGCAACCTTAATGGTTAAAGCTACACAGAAATCATGTATGACGGAAATGTTCTCCTTAAAATTATGTAAAAAATATCCCACGACAGCATATGTCTATCTTTTATGGTTGACTCACAATAACACGTGTAACTCCCGATAGCTTAGCAGTTCGAAGCGTTCTCATTATATTTGTCTACTCTTACGTTTATAACACTCTCAGTCATCCCTAATTAAAAAGTTAACATTATTAAATATTCCATAAAAAATAATCATAGAAATCGGTATAGAAACACCAATGTTATACATGAAATACGCTAATAATAAGCCATTACGCGTGAATACTAATCATGCTATAAGGATTATTTTTGTATATAAGTATATAAGGTCGCGAAAGCACAGGCAGGCGGCTTGCTTGGCACCTAGAGGCTAGCGAATCACGTAGCGAGTAGCTTCGTCAAACGAAAATTCTCGAACGTTCGCGACCGGCTCCATTTTTGAAGTCCGAAATCCACGCGGGCGAAGCTGCGAGCGGAAGCTAGTGGTAAATAAATTCTATAGTTTACAGGGCCCTTATTTCTATAACAATGTAAACTTGTAATACAGCGGTGTTACGTTATCTTGGTGAAATTGATGTAGTATTCTCTATGAGTGTTTTTTGTCTTAAACGCGATGAGTTGCGTCAAATGCTTGTTAATAAAATAACGTGTGGCATAGAGAATAAAGCCCCCACATGCCAGTATCAAGCGTATATTTCTGCCATCAAGAAACCGCGTCCTAATTGTTTTCCGTTTTGAAGCAGTATTACTGTGCAATCTTTGAATGTATTAAATATAAAAAGAAATATTGAATATTGAAAAAATTTATGATTGTTTATTATAAGTCGTGAAGCTCGGTTATCTGTCATTTCTGTAATAAGTGCAAATTATTGATTGTAATCATAATTTTCATAGTTTTCAGGTGCTACCCGTGCCCCGACGCAACATTCTGATGTGAGTAATTAAGGCCTAAGAAACGAGATATTCCAATTTTTTCCAACGTTTGCTATAAAAAACCAAACATATATGGCGATCGTTGACAGCAATATAATGCTTCAGAAATCAAGTATGTTTTATGGTCTTAGGTAATTTTTTTGGTTAATAGAAGTATTTTTCTAAATAAAGTACAATGTAAACATTAAAATTTGATGAATAATTAATGTTCTCTACATGATCACTTAAAATATATTATAAACGAGCTTTTATGTTTAGGGTCGTATAATAATTATAATGCGCAATAAAAATAAGTAATCAATACCTACTTAATTAGACTTATTGAAAACCTGCTCCATACTTTTAATATCTAATTATCAATTACGAAAAAAAACCCCGACTCCAAAAAACACACTTTTTTGCAGTCGGTGCCTAATATAAAATGAACATTAATTTTCTATCTTACTTAGCTTAGCCGGTAATTCAAATTAGGCACCGACTCCAAAAAAATATTTTATAAACATATAGACAAAAATAAAACAGGGATAAGAAAGAAGATTACATTACTTATGTTTTAAAACTTTTATTAAAATGTTTTTATTTTTAACCTTAATGTTAATTATAAAACAAATCTAATTGAACCCAAGACAAAGAGAATGATTCTCATCCTTTTTTGAGGAGTTCTCTACTACATCTTCGATGTTCTTTTATTTTGAGAAATTCCCCATTTGCGTCTTTAAAATCGAAAGTCCTATACGAATGAAATTAAAATGAAACAATTCCGTAGCTATACGAAATCCAACGCAAAAAAATTACTTATATCGGATCATAGGGTAAAATTTATCGCTAAACAAACTTAAAAACAAAATTGTGACGAATAGACAATCTTTCTCCTTTCCAGTCGGTTAAAAATACTTTTTATTGTTTTATAAACCGGCAATCATTAAAAAGGAAGTATCTAGAAAATAAAATTACAACTGAACAATAATATGTCTTTTTATCGCCTTGTTAACGCAAATCAAGACATATAAAGTTTAAAGTCATTAATCTTGCAAAACAAGTTTACTCGCAAAGCACTTTAAATACGAATAATAAGCTTTTAATTATAATTATTGAAAGGAATAAGTTATTCTCTTGTGTTTGATGTTGTATATTACTTTACACGTAGCAACAAATCGCGTAAAAATAAACCTTATTTCTGGGAACTACTAAATCATATGTATATTCGTAAATACATTTATGTCTGACGCCTCGTGCTGGCGCTTGCAGCAAAACGTCCTCTAAAATTTTAATATCTGTCGTATTTAGAATATTAAACCTTATTGTTTTGTCTAATTTGTAAAATTAATAAAAACAGAAAAGAACTTCTTTATCGCTTGGTAATACATGTAATGGACCAAGAGCTATAGGAGATAAACTCCCCTATTCATAGATGTTTTTTATCTAAGGACGTCCCTATGTCTACGCACTGCGAAGGCTGCCATACCGTCAGCACTGAGAAACAGACTTTACTCTTACTTTACTTTTATCTCAGCTTTACTCCGTCCTTAGATAAAAAACGTTTATGAATAATGTGGTTAGTCTATAAAGTATCGTATGCGCACGTCGTTTAGCGAACGCGTAACTTTTTAGAGAAGTTAGTTCTTATTGAAAAGAACAAGACGACTGCATGTTCCTATTAATTGAATATTGACAAAAACTGTGGCAGAGATAAAGCGTATATGCAGTTATAAGACGTCTTTTTCTAAAATTCGGATTAATCAATGTCACAGGTCTGCAAGGGCGGATGAACTCTACATGCGTGTTTTCATCGGTAGTGACGTACAAAATTATACCGCCTTCAAAAACAACTAAAAAAAAACAATTTAGCATTACCATAATCAGTAAAAAGATTCTATATGTATACACCGATTATTAAATATGGAGTCAATGCCTAATTAAAATTAAACATTGTTTAGGTATATTTATTAATGTATTTATCTAGCTTAGCTAATTTGTAACCAGTACATAGGACCTTCATAATGTTTATGGTAATGTAAATTTCTTTTTATTTTTAGTGTTTTTTGAGACGATTAAATTTTTTGGTATAAAGTTTTTGTTTTTCGCTTATTTGTGTATTAGTCTTAATTGAATTGCGCACAGGGTAACGTACGATTATCCAACAAAACCTAACACCAAAACACCACTGAAAAAGACACAGCAAACAAAATTCGCAATTTTGATTACTTGGACTACAAACTTAATATAGGTATAGATAATTATAATTTATAATTATAATTTATAGATATAATTTCGGTTTAAAAACCAACCCACTCAACCGTTTATAAAAATATTTCTATGGGATCATCTAAAAGTATTTTAAATTAAAAATGAATTTTCCAAATCGGTTAATAAATTACTGAGTTCTGAGGTAGCAAACATAAAAAACACCTCGAATTAAGAACCTTCTTTTTTGAAATCGGTTGAATAACATATGCTTTATCTCTTTCCACAAGCCGATCACCGAGCTGTCGCAGTCCATTCTCTATTATTGTAATTTATATAGGTTGTAGGCACTAACAGCCCACAAAGTGTCATTGAGGAAAAACCAGATTGTCCTCTAGTACATTCTTTAAGTAAACCTTACATAGTAACCTAGTTCAGAAATGTCTTTCTTATTACACTATAATCTAAATTAATTTGAACGAAACAGATTATTCTAATTCATTGTTTGGAAGGTTCTCGTGGCTAACTAACAGTCTCCTTTTACAACCTAACAAAATTATAATACTATAAGAGGTGGAATCACAACGAACTGATTTGTTCTAAATACATACAGTATAATAAACTGGCTTGAACGTGGTAGTACCAGAGACTTACAGTAAACCTAAATTAACCATATACCAGCGATGTCACCACCAGGTGTATCATTGAGATTTGTACGAACTCATAATGTCCCCTCTCTCCAACCTTACTTTACTTTTGTCCTCAAAACTCTGACAAGTTACGCACAAGAAATCGTCTTTAAATATGAAAAGTAGTTTCTGGCTATAACTATGGCTTAGGCGATAGCCATAAGAAGCATTATGGGACAAAACGACGTCCATAAACCATGAGAATACTTATTACTTATTATGCCTCTGCCAACCCAATCCCCGACAGAGTTATGAACATATTCTATGTAACATTAACAATACTCTTGACGATTACGACATAGCGAAAACAAACAAAAAACTGTTGTAATTGTTTAAACCATTTATTGCAAAACAAACCGAAAGGTGAGTGAGATTTGAATGCAAAATGGTTTAATCTTGTCGCTAGATCAACGTTTTCGATTTTACTACTTCATTGGAATTAAATTATGTAAACTTTAAAAGCATACCATTTCATACACCCAACAATAAATTTTTAATCGTATCAATATGGGGTTAGTTCGTCAAACTTTATATACGTATTCTAGGAAGTATTTGACTTAGTTTTTACAATGACCGGCTGTGTGACATTAACCCTATCGGGGAAATCGTAGGCTTTTTTAAATCATACGACAAAAACTAAAACAATGAGTTCACCTAATAACTATTGTTTTTATTCGATTCGACATTGAAATATCATGATCTCGGAATATATATACCAAGAAACGGCCATACGTTACAACATTGATCTGAAAATTATTAGTAAAAAAAAAGGATTTAAAGTAAAATTACTTTATTTTTCGTATTTTTCTCAGTAAATACTTTCTTTTGATATCATGACTGTGCAATAACTAGTCCATCATCTTGAGCCATCTACCATATTGAATTTAGAATGACATCACTTGGCTAACCATGCATTGTTATCCAAACTAAACATGTGTGCAAAGTTTCATCTTCATGGGTTGAAAATAAATGCTTTAAATTCATTTGCAAGATTTGATTCGAACAACCATATATACAAATATAACACGATAAATTAATGCTTGGAAAAAATATATATCTTCCAAAGCTTTCAATAACTATTCTTAGCACTTGTAGAAAAATATCGCTATAGTCAGATACAGAAAAATAACACCTTAATTATATTACAATTACATTGCATTCTAGTACCAAACTATAATTATAACTATCTTAACGCTAACCTGATTAAATTGTAAACTAATTTTTACCTGCGGCTTCGCCCGCGTGAAAAAGTTTTTCTACAATAAAAAGTAGCCTATACCATTCAGGAGTAATATACTTTCCCGTTAATAAAAAAAAAACGACATTGGTTCAGTAGTTCCTGACATAAGCACGTTCAAACAAACAAACTCTTCAACTTCATATATTAGTATAGATAACAATTCTGTGTTTAGTAAAAAATATTTTTTTATGATATTTAATACGTTTCTACTAAATCGTGTTAATTAGTAACATTCACATACTTACGCGAAATTTCTGAGAGTTATATATCTCTGTCCGCCTCTATGTGTTTAATTTAGTGGTAATAAAAAAACTTTTAAGTCACAATTAGCAATATTACTTTATTATATTACTAGTAAGTAAGTAGCTTTTGCTTGCGATTCGGTCCGAGTGAAAGAGTTTTTCTGTATTAAGTATATTTTCCCGGATTAAATGTAGCTTATGTCCTTTCCACACTCTCAAACTATCTCCAAGCCAATAATCGAAATCGGTTCTGATAATTTTTGTGCATATCGCGATCAGAGAGACACAGCTAGACATCCTTGGCGGGGGACTTTGTTGTATAATACGTGAATGAATGAATATAATATGTAAGCATCAACAAGTTACATAAATATGCGAAGACAAGATTTTATTAGACTATTAAAATTTTACTTAGTAACTTGGAATTAAAAAACTGTAACACTTTGTGTAGTCAATTAACAGGAATACCCGGGATTGGACCACTCAAAGAAAATAGTAAAAGCTAAGTTAACTACAATCTGTAAAATGCGTATAATAACGTGTTTCATAGATTCCACATTGGAATGGAATAAGGGCAGATTATGATGATTAAGAATTGTCTTTCCTATTGAATGGGAATAGTGTTTAATGGCTATTATTTTCATACGAAATCATTAATCATTTTTTATTATCAATATGAAAATTGGCTTGCATTAGTAAAACTAATTTACATTAATTTGTTTTTCGTATTATTGTGAATAATATAAATTATAGATTTTGTTCATGGTATATTTAGATTCTTTATAAATGGACACCTACATCTTATCTTACTATTATTATAATATGAATTACTAAATAGATTACGTTAGTGTCGTATAGATGTCGTTATGTATCGCTACAGTCATTTAAGGAATTTTATAGCAAGACAGACTTTCACGCGTGCGAAGTCGCGATCACCACCTAGTTAAACTAGTAGTAAATAACTTTGAAACGAAAGTATAGCAGATACCAAATATTTTAGTCTATTTCCGCCGCTAAGCTGCACAAGCAGTATTACATTTCGATAAATATTACTTTGTATCCAATCTAATAACTAAACATTATTAGACTTATCATTAAATGTCTTCGAATGATTGCCATCTCGCGATAAACATGCCTTATAGTTTGTGTTTATATTTTCTTATGCAATATATCTATTTGATCATAAAAAAATTAACTAACGCCCTAATTCGGCATCTACCTTATAATTTGCCCGGATACCTGCATAAAAGTCATTAGACAGAGGCAAGGTTGTGTTGTGACAACAATCGAAATGTAACAGAGCGTAAGCTGCAAACTAGTTGCGGCGGAAGGCGAGATAATGCTTTACATTCGCCAGGCACGTACTCGAGGCTCGAAATTATTTTATTAAGTCTACTAGGTTTTGACCGCATCTTCGTCCGCGTTAAAATGTTCGCAGAATTAAAGGCCTCTACGTTCAGCGATAGCCACATTTATTTTTTTAACATCTTCAGGAACTTTCGTATAAATATTATTAAAAAAACAAAACACATGACGTCTATATCCCCGAAGGGGAAGACAGAAGTGCAACTTGAGTACCAACTTTTAGCCGTGTGTGTTCAGTTCCATGATGTTGTAGGGTCTTATCGATTTTATTGCTATGTAGGGCACAAATTCCAGACTTGGGGCTTATACTGAGCAGAAAAAACCAATACCACTGTGTTCTACACATGGGATGGATGGGATTCGAAGCCGAAATCTCAGAGTGTGTGCAACTGGCACAAATACATTTAGGTTGAATGTTCGGCGAGATGATCATTGCGCCACCGTTCATAATACTCATGTCGGAACTGTGACAACATTTCGAATGGATCGGCTCAAGTCGTGTAACATTCTGGCGAACCGAATTGATATCACCATCCAGACTAGCCGTAACGTAACTCACGACATAACGTAAGGTTTACATATAAACACGAACAAACAGACACTTTAGTCGTTGTTCCTCATGCTCGGGTTCTTTTCGACAAAAAGTTATGCTGTCTAGATGCAGAATAAAAAGCTTTGCACGGCAATGCAGTACTTGACGTCTACAAGCAACGTGGCGCAAGAATGCAAGTTTATGTTTCTAAAAAATTATTAATTATTGACATTAACAATATTTAAGATAACAGTAATAACATACACTTTTACGTTTTGTATCATATAGAACTGAACCAAACAATCTTTTTCATTTAATTAAGATCTTTCTTTACATAGCAGTAATCATCATTATTTGGATCCTATTTATCGCAGAATGCTAACCTCCTATCAAGATTGTAGTTAGTTGATGGCAATCAAAATTTTTTAGCGTGACGTGATTGACGGCCCCCCTACGTCTAAATCTCACTCCGTATCTGTTCATTCCTGCTATTATCGGTCGCCGATCGCCTTGATCTAGTAAAGCCCGTTGCCAGCAAACCAGCTGGGCTGACGCCTATAAAAAGTCAAGAAATAGCCACGCGGAACAGTCTCCGAAAAGCACTCCCAGCTAACTTACTTTATATGTAAATGACTCTACAATTTTCTTATATTCAATTTGTATATACATCTATCAATTCTATGTATTTTTTTATTTATATAAGAACTGGAATCATAGGGTATTTTTATGCCAGGATTATTTATAGAAACAAAGACACTTTAAGTCCCTAAGGAATATGTTGCGACGCTTCTAAACGCTTCACGCCTTCTCTCATCTCATGCGATATCTGTTTCCTGACAGGAAGTTTCCAACTGTATGTCACACCACCGCGTAATTTTATTAAAACAAAAACAAGATTTGCTTGCGACTTTACATATTATATTAAATCCCTTAAACTAAATTGAAGACCCCTCTAACCATTACCTTATAAGTAAAAGTTCAGAGATTGCTTGCTTGTACTCTCTTCCTCCAAACTTACAAACAAAGATTACCTTTTTATAACAGATCACTTATGCAGCAATAAATTGCACCGATAATAGCTTCATGCTCAGCTACTTCCCACAAAAGAGCCTTACACAAAAATATTATTCCATACGTTTGTAAATAAAGTTCACTCCATTTATTTCTGCGAATCTTATAATAAGACGGCCTTGATTTATTTTAAAATTATAGTCATACTTACTAAGCTTAAAGACTTTTTGTGGTACAAAAATAAAGTATTTCCAAGGTTTTATGAGCACGTAGGCAGAATGACAGTGTGACAATCTACCTCTTTTATGTAAACCTGAGTTGTTCACGTATTGTTCGTTTGAAAATGGCAAGTCTCGCAGACAGCAAATTATCAGATCGTTCCAGTTTGTGGTAAATGTATTGTTTGCATTGCCTCCGCTTGGTTAGGCTGTGGCCGCATTAGGCGAATGGTTAAATACATAAACAAACTTAAAGATACCTGACTTACGCTATGAGTCGAGTCTTGTATCGAGGGTTTTAGGAAATAAGGCAATTCTTAATCCTATAATATCTGAACACCAAACATTTGAAATAAGAGTTCTCGATGTTTATATCCAACATGCAGCCTTTTGTTCACAGCTTGACAATCGCTCCTTACATAACAAAGACGTATATCGTATCTACTATCTCACTTACACATATTATAAATACGAAAATTGTGAAGATGTTTCATTGTTTGATATAAGTAATCGAACAAACTGAACGGATTTGTAATAACATAAAAATATTAACACACGTCACGTAATTATACCCGAAGGACTAAGCATTGGTGCAATCAGGGCACCTACATTTCGCCATATATGTTCTCTCCCATGAAAACATGAGGGAAGACCTTTCGCCAAATCAGGTAGAAATTCTAGAAATTCAGACTGTTACTGAACACAAAACCCCAAAATTATTTAGCCCGACCCGGGGGCTCAGAGCGATGTTGTAACGCACAACTACGCTTGCGAAACAGAGAAACGATAGGAACATGTAGGCTACTTTATCCCAGAGAAGTACACAATAAGACTTTTATTCCGGGTATAGTCTTTCACGTGACGCGAGTTACTACAAAACGCTTACCTACAAAAATGTATTACATTTATCTTGATTATATTTCCAAAGATGATAATATCTTTACTATTTGCTTTCGAAAATCCAATGCCTAACACAAAGCTGCGTCTGTATAATTTTTAGTGTAACCACGCCTTTAGTTTCTATAATCTCAAAGTTTCTTTAGTTTAATTTATCCTCATTCTTAAAATATTTATTCTGCATCTTTTATTTTTTCCGTGAAAATATTATTTATGCATTCTAACATTTCCGAGACAAGCATTTTCAATACTTATGCTTTAATCAGTTATCAGAATAGGGATAAACCAAAGATTATTCTAATAGTAAAAAACGTGGGAGTTTTTAAACTTAGATATTTTATTTAATAAAAGGCATATTATGCTTATTATTACAGAACACATAAAACACAAATAACTCTATACTTATTACTTAGATTTTCTTCATAAAGCCCACGCCCTAATTGAATTTGTTTAGAAATTTGTTTTTATAAAAACAGTTGATGTAATATCATATCTTCTCAAATAAATGAGATATATTTATTTCAATGAATTATATTTTTCATCCTACGAGTATGTCGTGGTCGGAGAACATTCAGAGTAACCGTTAATCATGTTAATGGATTTGTGGTTATAAAAGTCATTATACAATCAACTAATTCCAATTACTTAAAATTTTTAAAAACTACGTATTAATAAATTACTCGCACAATTAAAGTGTTACTGATATAACATCCTTATAGTTTATGCATTACAACCATTCATATTAATATACATTTTAGGCGTCATCGTGAAAAATTTAAATAATTTTACACCATTTACGAACATTATTCATACACATTCTGACGTCGAATAAGCGCAAGTTTTAGCTTAAAGGCGGTCACTAATTCCCTTTAACGTAATCCAACGTCAATTTTGAAAGTGCATAGGTACCAATGCATATCAGAAACATAAATTACTCTCGGAATAGGCGGGCGTTGCAACAATTACACAACAAATCGGGATGTCGAAATGCACCCGCCGCTTAAGTCAGGAACTTTGTCTTATTTTAATGTTTTACTTCACGAACAGTTCAAACCACCTCACGTATACACTATTAAAGCATTTTTATGTTAAACGCATTGTCTACCATATACGGCTGTAAAAAGATTATCTAGTCATGTTGCGACTACGCTATGTTTTTCATAATTTTTCGTGCTTTTACTTTATTAGCACATTACGTCCTTGTCAAGTACGTTTGGGTCGTATAAAAGGTAAATCGTTTATCATACTAATAAGCTTTAATATGATCTAGACACAAGATTATTTATCAATGTCTTTTGGAACGGTGACTTTTATGGCTCAGGTTGTAGTAATCGAGTACGCAATAACCTATTGGAGCAGCGGATGAGTATATAAACGACTATGAAAAAAGAAGCTATGGGGCTCCCACTCTGAGACCGACATTTGTGTAAATTACAAGTATTCATCTCGGGTTTAATTGTTGTAGAACGAAATTTCCCTCACCATTTTGCTAACCACGACTTGACAAATATAAAATCTTAATGTAGAGCCGAAAATATACATATCTATTAAAGTATACTTGCCGATCCATAGAAAAACACCTGATACTGCAGATATTAGGATCTACGAGGCGCTTCGGTACCTCAACGCGAAGGCCAATAACAATATTTGTAGGTAAACAAACGTTTGTCGTGGTGTTGAGATCCTCATAGCGCCTCAAGTCATAGTCAGGCACATATAGCCGACTAGTTTCTCGCCCACTAAACCATAAACTTTAGAATACAGCCATTTGGAGATATTTATGTACCTACGTGTTTAACATAAATACTTACCATGGAAACAGGATATGACATTCTCAAACAAATTCACCGTACTACCTAACAAAGGAATTAAACTATAGTGGACTATTCTATATTCCGTGTGTATAGCTTGCCACGGAAGGCAAGTCATTTAATCGTTTCATGTCCTACGATAAAATAAATAAAAAGATTGGACAGTGAACGGTAGAACATCGATTTAATTGCCTGTCGAAAAATAATGAATTACCCAACCTTAAGCAATATTAGTTCGTACTTGTTACATATAGAGATATTAGTTCCTGATAAAATAGCTGTAGTTCTTTTTTAATATAAGTGATGTAAGACATAAAAGTTACAAACTTTTAAATAATACTAACCAAGTATAAAAAGTAAAGGAATCATGGAAGGCTCAATTAATTTCGAGATATTTAATAAATCGTTTAATGAAGAAATAAAAAGAAAAGCCTTTAAATTAAATTGCAACATGAACATACATAGACATAGTTTTAAAAATATAACGTACTATAATATTTAATAATTAAACAACTAACAAAAAATCGTGGTATGTTTTTATAACAACACAAAAAAGAACCGAAACTATGGACGTGGGGTATGTTAGAAACCGGGCTATAGTCGACCACACTAACTTATAATTTAACCCGGAATTTCTTTAAAAACCATTTTATTCATACTTTATCAAACACTATATCCAAATAGTTTTGGTCTAGCTTATCACGCACATAATATAAAGCATGCGTTTATTTTTACGATCTAACTAATTTATTAGTATAGGTGATATTTCCCTAGGCGGCGCGATAATCCAGAGAACGGGTTTTCGGGAAGAGTTCACTGACCGGCGAACCTTCGATGTATTCAAGCCATGTCGACACTCCGCGTGCTCTTCCCGATCGCAAAAAATGTTCTATACTAGGCACAAAAAAAAATAAGTTTCTGTTTTTTCACTCTCTTCAAAGAAAAAGTATTTAATCAAATTTAAAAATCCAGTGAAACAATTGTAATATTACATTAAATAACGTTATTGACATACGTGTTTATTAGTGTTCACTTTTTGTTCTATTCAACCGTTTATCTAGCCGTTTCTATTTTCTTGGTTAAGGTAACACGTTTGTAATTGTTACAAAGAACAAAGGCTTATACATCTATATATTATGAGTAAACAAATCAAGCTTTAAGTCAGGTATTCCAGTCTCTACCTGCCCTTCGGAGATAAAAGTCGTGAGTGTATGTGTATGTATGTTTATGATAATGCAATCAAAACATATGACCTTTTACACACGATACTCTCAAACTCACTATAAATTAGGTTTTGATCTAAAATCTTCAAACAACACAAGAAAAATAATGATAATAAATATTCGTTGTCACATAACAAAATTATCTCGGTTTCGATAACAAACTTAATTTAGAACATGGGCGGTGACAAATAGCCATTGAATCGGAAAATATTTTTGCCACTTTAAAATTAAGTTTATTTTGAATCTAATTTACCTTTTCTTATACAAACTATTAAAAAAAATATGTTGATACGAAGCACTCAGTACGCATCTGCGACTCGCACTTGACCGGAATTTATATTCTAATTTGTTCGCGTGAAAAAAAAAATTTAATAGCCATGCAACTATTTAATAGCATTGACCAATGTCGTGAGCGTTAGGTTGTTAATGATTCATCGATTCATTCGCGAAATAATTGACGATTGAAATTAGCATAATTTTACGCTACAACGTAGTATGTCTTACAGATATGAACAATTTAAAAAAAGTTAAATTTTAATAGATTTCTCGTGTTAGCATGGCACCATAATTTACTTGTACTAGGAAATACTTAAGGTTTCAACCCGCCTATTAAAACCACTATTCCGATTTCGAAAACACTTTGGCATGCTGTAGGATTTAAATTCTCGCCTTCGCAATAAGCAGGCGCTACCGAGTTCTGTTACCATGTCCTTGGTCTATTATTAGCTTGCACTACCTTTGAATAGGTTCAATTAGCTTAAAAAGATCTGTTGAGATAAAATGTTCCTTGTGTTTGATTTTAAATATCACATTTGAAAGCACCTATTGGTATCCATAATCTTTGGAAATAAAAATATTCACAAAGAATGGGCGAATAATTTTACAATAAAAAAATTAAGTGTAATATTTTGAAATTTTTAAATGAGCATAATATATTTTTTAATTTAAAAAATCAGTGAAAATATTTTCTTTGTATAATTTTAATATAAGCTCCATATAATAATATCATGCGCCCTATTTGGCAGTGCAAATTAACAATTATGTACGTGCACATTAAAGATGAATCTATTGTGGAACATCCCATTCTCAGAGCTAAAGAGTAAAGTAATTTCAATGTCAGTGACCAGACAAAAAGGTGAATTCAACCTTGTTCCATAGAAAATTCGTGACCGTCATCAGAAGGCGGTGGAACTACCCAGTTTATAGATTTTGGTATTGACAGATTGCTAAATCAATTTAAAATATTAGGATGCAAAAATAATTGAATTTATACAAAGTAAACAAAAACCTTTAATTAATAATGTAAATATTAACAGTAATTCAAATGTGCATAATAATATAAAACCTATAGAATGTTTTGGTTATTTCGCTTCGAAAAACATTTTTCCAAACACTGTTGCTGGCTTACGGCTAAAACCATTTTGCAGTATTACCTTTCACAGGTATTGGCTACTTAATAGGACCACATTTCTATTTCGAATAAGCTACCTGGAACAGTTTCAACATCTCAGAGAAAGTAGTTTTTGCTATTTATGTGACCTACAAGTACATTAAGGTATTAAAATAAGTTTTTATAATATTCATAAAATGTTACTTATGTTTAATTTCCTTTATTCAAACTATTAAAGCCTTCCTATAACATGGACTATATCCTTGACTAATATTATAATAAAAAAAAATTGACGCAATAACGGTCAGAATATTAATTAAAATCATATCCTATATTCTATTGACAGACTCGTGTCCGTTCGTACGTAAATTGTCAGTTTATATAGCACATGCGACTAATGAATGTGTAATGTAAGTATGATACTATTTTTTTCTTATGGCCATTATATTCAACAGCTGAAAAACATATTTTTTTATTCGACTAGATACCACCACAATTATGCTTTGCTGAAAATTATACTTCATAGCGTAAGTAACGTATTCTGTAAATTTTATTTACCCCCGAAGGGATAGGCAGAAGTGCGATTGATACACCCACTTTCCACCGTGTATATTCGGTCCCATGACGTGATGGGGGGCAAGTCTATCGCTATTTTGGGCACAAATTATAGACTCTGGGCTGATACTGAGTAGAAAAATCCTATATCACTTTGCCCGACCTGGGGAGCGAACCCGAGACCTCAGCACTGCAGTCGTATAGTAATACAACTACGCAACCGAGGAAATCATATTCTGTTTATTTTACATTTAAAATTTTACTTTCTTATTTTCCATTTTTGAATTGATAAAATTTCTCGTAATACAAATAAAAGTATAAACACATGTTCGTATGACACTTGTATTAACATTTATGTTACATTCAGACATGCAAATAGAGGAATGATTCTTGTAAATCTTTCTTTCATATCGACCGGCCAAAAAACGACCATTTTGAACACCACCGCCGTCCTTAGCGTCCAAAGATTCTAGAGGAATCATAGGTAAGTTACTAAACTTTAACAAAAGACGTTAAATTAAAAATATTAAATAAATAGTTGACTTGGCAACTATAAATATACTTAACTGTTATTTGAAGTAGTTTCGTATTAATATACGATATTAACCTCTACAGGACTATGTTCCTTCGCATAAAAATCCAAAATGATTGTAAATAAATAAACAATTATCGTTTCCATGCCTTTGCTAAATAAAATCGTGACATTATTGCATATTATGTAAAGTCACAACCAAGATTTTATTAGAATTTGCGTATAAACCAGTCAAATGTAATATCCACGCGGCGCGTAGTTAGAGACACATTGGTTAAGTGAACGCATAACTACGGCAAAAACACGGAACCAAATACGCTATTTGTGTTAGTAATCGAATAATTCCTTGTGCTCTTGAGTACAACTTCGCATGACTGGGCGGTTGCCTGGAGCCTTTCATTGCGTCGCACGACGCGTGCGCACCGCTGCCGGCTGCCGCCTTCGGACCATGCCCACATCGACAATCTATTTGCGCTCTACTATCAACTACCGTATGGACTAATTTAGCGGCTCATTACACAACCAGCTTTAACTATTATAAAGGTCACGCTTAAGATGGATATAATACTAAAGAAAGTACCTCACAATTGCAAAATCTTTTTTATAGTAATGTAATTAGGACACACGACTTTTCAAGGCTGCATTGTACTGTTTTATGTAATTGACAACTCTTAATTTCTGCCTTATTGTGTCCAAATATGGAATAAAATACACAATTTAACGTACACACGCAAGTTTAAAAGCATCATAGATATTATAGTAGTAAATAATATTTTGCGACCACGAAATTCTGTCACTATTATGACCGTCACACACACGCCGAGGTCACCATTACTGACGACTGACATTGTTCTAGTCGGCAACGAATATTATTATATTACCAACTGAAATTGCCTTACCTTTTAATTATGTCCGGTCGGTATAAATATAGGAGAATGCGAGTCGAATTTATCAGTCGGCCGTGCACGGTTTGAAGTGATCTAGTTCGTCAGAAAAAAACACAGACCACGTTCAAAATGAAATCGATGGTGGTGTTTTTCGCTCTTGCCGCCGTGGCTTGCGGGTCGTATGTGGCGCAGCCGGCGCACCACGCCGCACTTGTGCTGGACCCGCACGGCCGTCCCCTGGATACCGCGGAGGTGATCAACGCTCGCGCCCTGCACTACCAAGCTAAGGCTCTGGAGCCTCAGTTCGCCCACGGAGTCGCAGCAATCGCTCCTGTTGCCGTCGCTCCCGTTGCTCACGCCGTTGCTCCTGTGGCTCACGCCGTTGCCGCCCCCGTGGTTTCGTACGCCGGCCCCGCTGCTGCCGTGTCCCACCAGTCCCGTGTGGACGTGCGCACCAGCCACGCTGTCGCCGCTCCCGTCATCGCCCACGCCGCTCCCGTCATCGCCGCCGCCCCGGTGCTCGCGCACGGTGCTGCCCCTCTGCTGGCGCACGGTGCCGCCCCTCTTTTGGCGCACTCTGCTCTTGGTCACGGCGCTCACGGACACTACCTTAAGAAACGTTCCTTGGGTCACTTCGGCCACGCATACGCCGTGCCCGCCATTGCTCCGGCCGCCGTGTCCCACCAGTCCCGCGTGGACGTGATCAACAGCCCGGCCGTGGTGGCGCACGCTGTCGCCGCTCCCGTGGTCGCGCACGCCGCCGTCGCTGCCCCAGTGGTGGCGCACGCTGCCCTCGCCGCCCCTGCCGTCGCCGTAGCTCCGGCTGCCGCCGTCTCGCACCAGTCTCGCGTTGACGTGCGCACCAGCCCCGCTATCGTTGCCCATGTGGCTGCCGCTCCCCTGGCTCACAGCGTGGTCGCCGCCCCTGTCGCTCACGCTGGTCTCCTGCACGCCGCTCCCCTTGCCCACGCTGGACTCTTGCACGGTGCTCATGGCCATCTTGCCCACGGTTGGTGAAGAACGAATCTGACGAACACCTAAGAATAATACTACTAGGGAATAAAAAAAGCAAAAAAAAATATTTATGAATAAATAAATTATCCAATTTTTTTGTTTCTTTTTGATCTACGACTTCAAAGCCTTTGAAATTCTTATATTTATATAAATACTAGCTGACCCGACAGACGTTGTCCCGTCTTAACTATGAATTTGCAGCGCGCATTCTGTCAATCGCTGACAGTTATTTCAAACAATTGACAGTTATATAAAATTAGTATTTTCGTTAAGTTTTCTTAAATTTTCTAATTTTCCGCGCATTTTTTTTAATTTTTTCTTTCATAAGAACCTTCTCCTGTCAATAACAAACACAACAAAAAAAAAAGTGAAATCGGTCCAGCCGTTCACGCGTGATGGCGTGACCAAGGGAAATAGGGATTCATTTTTATATATATAGATTATAATTTCTATTTTTAACAATTTCCTGGTAAAAAAATAATATTATATCCTACTAGGGTCGAAATCCCAGGGTTTATAATAATAGTATTCTGGATCTGTTTAAATACTATAATAGCTATTGCTGTGATCATTTGTTTTAGGTATCGTATACCACCTCTCCTTTTTATTATTACATACAAAATGTTATTCTTACTAATTATAATTATTTATTTATTTTTGAATAAAATATAAACAATTATAGTGAATTACCAAAGTAAACTCTGCTCCACCCTAAGGTTGACTGAGAGAGAATGCCTACGGCATTAAGTCCGCCTATGTACAATTTTGTATATAAAGTGCAAATAAATAAACATACGTCTTAGAAAATCAAAGTGTGAAAGTCAAAAATGTATTAAGAATTCCCATTTTTTCCTATTGAACCGATTACTTTTTGTCAGCTTATCCATTGTTATCGTCTATCCTCGGAAGCATAGCATAGGAGGAAAAAGCTACGAAGCTACGAGGGTAGCCGAATATCGGCCACGGTGGCCAATCTCAATGGGGAACAGCCAGATACGCAGGAGATATACCTAATATAACGCATAACGCACAAATGTGTGCACAATACACAGGTATACTACTTCTCCAGTCTCACAGTCCGGTAAGACGACAATCCGACATAACCGGAGACATCAGGCGCAAGACCAACGGCTTCACGTGCATTTTGAGGCCCGGGGGTAAACGCCAACTTCATGACTCCGAGTTGATTATTTTTTGAGGTGGAAAAACCTAGTCACAATTATTTTGGGCCCAATCCGGGATTCGAACCCAGGACTGAGGTCGCTGAATCGCTAAGACGACGCAGTTGTACTGCGTACGCATTACAACTATGCCACAGAGGCAGTCAGCGTATAATAATAATAATATATGAATTGTTAAAACGACTAAAAATGTGTATATTCTCTTGGAAATTAAATAATTATGCTATGTGTATTATGAATGTTACAATAAGCAGAATTGTTGATTGCATTTAGTAGCAGAGTTAGTTAAGTGACTTGACTTTGGTAGGTAAAACAAGCTGACAATCATAGACAATCATTTTGAAGCTTGCTGTTAAAAATCTGATGACAAGATAAGTAGGAACAAAAATACTCCTTATTCTTTCTCCTTAATTTACATGTATTTTCAGATAATGATTTATAATTCTATTTTTATTCGTATGTTCGAATAGTTTCCAAATACTATATTAATAGTAAAAAAAACAATAAAAAGAAAACTGTGCTAAAATCTTATACACGTCAGACGAAATGCAGTAACGTTGCATTGAAATCTTATGGCAAATTTTATAGACCTTTCGTAATTATAAGGGTATAACACATGTAAATTAATATATATCTCAGGAGTAATTGGTATTAAGTATAGTGATTTAAAATGAATACATTAGTACTGTAATAGCCAAAGTAAGTCATTCGTCTTCTGTCAACATTACTAACGGCTCTATTCATTTATTTAATTCAAAGCGAACTCGAACACAATTTTCTCCCGGTTATGATAAGATATACCTAGTTATAATATGGTAATTTAATATTAATCCTGTATAATACTGGCCACTAGGCTATCCTCATTACTATCGCCAATTTCAAGTACTTGTGTATAGACCCCCTGTTCCAAAATAATAATAAGTGAATATTATTTTGTAATTTATAATCAGTAATACATACGGGTTCATTGCGACGTTGCGTGACTAAATGAAACCACATACTTATCTACTTGGAAGTAACTCTTTACAATAAGTTGCTAGAGGCATAGATGTAAAATAAAAAAGTGTAAGTTTCAAACAAAATAAGTAAACGCGCCCTAATTCCAATAGTAATACTCTAAGAGAATTCGTCACACAGGCAACATCATACTTTCAGCCAGAAATACTCACTTGCACACGCCATATTCGCATTAAACTACAATATGACCAAAAAATCTAAAAACTAAAACCAGGATTTTTGGTGAAAATATTCGTTATTAATGGATAATTTTTGGCACAATGTCAGCAAAGGCGAAGCCGAGTATCTGGTTTAATTTAGTGAAGCAATGTCAAAATGACCCTGTATATTAAACTCAGAATAGATATCAAAGAATAAAAAGAAATTAAATAAAGAAATAAACAGTGTTGTTATAAATATTTTTATTGTCTATTCATTTCAATAATACTATTAAAACGAACACTACAATGTTCGTCGAATCACAATCGTTTTACCACAGGGCGGCTTTGACTAATCCAGCATGGCTCAGATGGGCAACGGGTGCGGTCCACACAGCAGAGTGGGCCAGGGGGGCTACATGTGCAGCTGAGACGACGTCCACGCGAGACTGATGGGAGACAGCGGCAGGTGCGGCTACCACGGCGGGAACAACATGAGCCACGGCGACGGGGGCGGCGTGAGCCACCACAGCCGGCTCCGAGATCACATCAACGCGCGACTGGTGAGAAACGGCAGCGGGAACGGCGTGCACGACGGGGGCGACGACCGCAGCGAGGGATCGCTTCTTCAGCAGGTGACCATGAGAAAGAGCATGGACGCCGTAAACAGGTCCAGCCACTACAGCGTGAGACACGGCCACAGGCGCATGGGCAACCACGGCAGGGCTGACGCGAACATCTACGCGTGATTGGTGGGAGACGGCAGCGGGAGCAATAGCGTGTGCAACCACGGGCGCGGCGACGGCGTGAGCTACGACGGGAGCGGCAACAACGTGGGATACCACAGCGGGGCTGGAGATCACATCCACGCGAGATTGGTGGGATACGGCAGCGGGGGCAATAGCAGGCACGGAATAAGCCACATGACTCAAGGATCGCTTCTTCAAATAATGTCCATGTCCAACGTGAGCCAGAGCGGAGTGAGCCAAAACTGGGGCAGCGGCATGTATGAGCACAGGAGCGGCGTGGGCGATCACAGGGGCAGCGACAGCGTGGCTCACTATGGCGGGGCTGCTGTGCACATCAACGCGTGACTGATGGGAGACGGCGGCAGGGGCGGCGACCACAGAGGGGACAGCCACGGCAGCAACCACTGGAGCGTGGTGCGCTTCTAAAGCTTTAGCTTGCAAGTGCAACGCACGAGCCTCGATGACTTCTGCGGTGTCCAGGGGGCGTCCTCTTGCATCTACCACCACTGCGGGATGGTGAGCCGGTTGAGCCAGAGGCAGGATAGAGGCATGAGCCACTGCAGCAAACACGAATAACACCACCAGCGTCTTCATATTGAACGTGGTCTGTGTAATGATTCGACGAAGAAAGTGATCACTTCAAACCGAGTCGGCCGACTGATGTAGATAATATGATAGCTGGCGCTTTTATACTGACTGTCATAACCGTATTAGTTAATTATTTTTGAGTGTTAAAAGCCCACTTGAAAAAACAATGTCAAGTGTCATATGAAAGTAACCAACCTTGCTCCGAGCAACTTCTACGTAGCGGTCAATAGCGTATAGTGCTTCCGATATGTACAGCTGTACGTAATCAATGTTACACATACGACTCATTAGTTGTAATAAAAATAAAACATTCAATAGAGTCAACGGGCGGAAGAACTTAGATTACAGCGGTCCATCGTTATTAGAAACCGGTTTATATGGAACGGAAAGCCCGAAATGCATGAAAAACGTCAAAATATATTTTTTATTTTTTTTTTATTTTATTTTTAGTTTATTTGGGAAACAACAGAGTACAATTTAACTTATATAATAAAAGGAACAAATATAAATATATAATCCACAACAGTTTCCACAGATTACAAAAACATGTAACATAAATTAATTAATTATTAGGTTTCTTACTTAAAATCAGCATACAATGCGTAAAAACATATTATAACATAAAATAAATAAATATATACATTTATTTAATAATAACAAAATAAATAGTTCATATTAACTAAATGAACTATTTATTTTGTTATTTACATTAATGTTTACAATCGCAGTAGATTACCTCGATGGTGTAGTTACAAACTTATTTATATTGCGTATGCTTTACCACTATCACACTATCATGACTGCTACGGTGGCGTAGTGGTAATACGTACGAGGTACGAATTCGTCTATCGCGCTAAAATCCTGCATTCGAATCCCGAGTTGGGCCAAAAATTTTACGTGACTGGGTTTTTCCATCTTAAAAATTATTCAGTCTCAGCTCGGAGTCTAGAAGTTGCCGTTGCGATACCCCCGTGCCTCGAAAAGCATGGAATGCCGTTGGTCCTGCGCTCGATCTGTCTCACGTGATGTCGGATTGCCCTCTCACCGAACTATGAGTGTTTAGGAACAGAGAGCGCACCGGAGTATTATACCAATAATATGCACAATACCATGTTATTTGGGAATTATTAAACGGCAATAATTACCAAAATGCAAATCTGTATATTTTTATGGGAACACTTTGAGCTTTTTTTAAGTGCACATGGAGGAGTGAGATAGAGTGAAAAAAATACTATTTATGATTTGCGGTCGAATTTCGATCAGCGGGCGACCACTCGTATGTAACATAATTCGCTGGATAGTCATCACATTAAAAATTCGTTAATTAAAAAACAGAGTGCCCCTTATCACCTATACGATGTTCATAATTTAGAAAATACTAGCTCTTGCTCGAAATCCCTTCGGAAGTGTTTCAGTTTATCGCATTCAAACAGACACGACATGGGATTTTGTTTTAGAAAATTATAGAACACAACCTTTAAAAATATATAATAATACAAACAAAATAACTATTATGCGACATTTTGTCCACAAGGTTTGCCCTGTCTGGCAACTTGGTTCACTTAACATATCTTCGATATTTTAATACCCGTTTTATTCAAGGTAAGTATAAAATTAGGGACGATAAATTTACATTAATACATGGAAATCGAAAAATCAACGACAGATCTTAATACCTATTCAAAACCATTTCTGTTAAATTATTGAAATAATAACTCCATACTGAGGAAGTATACGCGCTTGCAGTAGAAAACTTAAGATTAGAAGTAAAAGAGGCGTATTTACGCACTGAATATTGGTTCAAATACCTACTTTTGTCACAATATATCTCAGATAGCTTAGAGGGGACCCTAAGCTACCTCTAATAGGAAGGCTAAAGTAGGTATTTCTAGAAATTATATTACGGTAATTCTGGCTATCACATTTCGAACTGTAAGTATTGTAATTACTTATTAATAAATTTATTTCTGACATACAAAATGAAATATTTAAAAGATTTTTATTATAATGCATAACAATACTTTTCAAGGTTGATTTAATGTTAGACTTGAGTACTAATTATTATATAATATATAGGTACGTCGTCAAATTAAGAACAGTATGAGAATTCGTGGATGGACCGGCGCTAATTTTAAGAACAAACTTTGTTTGAGCCGTTTAACAAATACCTAAAATCCGTTTCAAAAAGTTCAAATTACATAATAAAACCTAGCATGTTTACTATTCTTAAGGAAACATTTTTAAAACTTTCAATAACACTTGTTCAAATGTATAATATTTATGATAACTTATGTTTATTAATTAACAATATCTGAAATGTAGACACGTCAGTCGACATTAAATTGTGAATATAAAATTAATTTCTTACGGTACGGTACAAAATTTTAGGAAATATCAGCAATAAAAACGATCTCTTATAAATAAATTACTTTTTTTTATTCCAACAATTTATTGAATAAAACATTGTCAGTGAATACCAAAACTTATTACAATTATCATAAATTCTGTATTTTCAGGAAGAACACAAAAATCAAGTAGGTCACATACAATCATAATTAACGAAGATTTTAACTATTCGATAACAATATGTGCACTACATTTACGCGTATTTTTTTATAAAATCAATACACTATTGGTATTGATTTTATAAAAAATTACGCGGGTAAGTACAATCGTGTGTATTAAAATTAAAACTATCGCGCCAATGATATTTTAAAAATTATACCCCACCTGATGGTTAGATATGGCAATTATAATTATCATTTGACTTGAAAATCTTTAGACGCATTTCATATTCATGAAAACTGATTTTATACATAAAATAAATACGTTATACTTTTTTGTAATATTAAAACCAAATTATCTTACATAATTTTAACTGCATCACCAGGGCGAGATCACTGGCTGAACTGGTTGCCCCTGAACGGACTGTAAGAACTGTCCAGACCCTACGTATGGCCCACTCGCGGTATCATAACGAAACTCGTGTACGACTGCCGATCCGCCCGCAGACAGGGTGGGCACTTGGCCTGTGTATACCGGATGAGCAGCTAGAGGGGCGGGGACTACCGGGGATACTGAACCAGGCACCACATAAGACTTCTGGGAGACACTCGATGGATTGTTAAACGGAGCCAGGGCTCGCGCTTGCAAGCTAGCCACCGCCTCAGCTGCAATCGACGCTGGAACTACTTGCGATGTCTTCACATCGAAACGAGATTGGTGAGAGACCGCAGGCGCATTGTTTGCGACAGCTTGTACCGATTTCTTAATCAGACCCGGATGAGGAACGGCTGCAGTTACGAATACCACGGCGCACAACACCACCAACGATCTCATGGCGAAGTCGATTGAGCTCTGCGTCTGATGCAATGAAGAGTGCTGCGGACGACTTGGTCGACTGATACCTATATGCGGATCGTCACGAAATTTATAGCAATCATCCGTCATGAATAAATTAATTCCTAAAAACGAATATAAGGTAAACGTAAACGTCGGTCATCATCTGACAAGGACGATCCTTTTCCCAAGATAACTATTATAAATATCTTTGACCGCGGTATAATAAGAATAACAACCAAAGATAATTATAATAATATGATAACGACTAATTCTGAATAGCTAGAAAGATGGCATGACAATGTTTGAAATTGTTCAAAATATGAAATCGTTATTGATTTGTGTCGTTGTTTATAGTATTGATGAAGATCAGTATATATTACTAGCTTTTGCCCGCGGCTTCGTCTGCAGGGAGCCCTTTTCCGCTACAAAACATCCCTAAAACACTGAACAGCTCCATAGCGCCTGATAACTGAAATAAAAAGTAGCCTTTGTGTTAATCCAAGACATGGTATATCAGTATACCAAATAATTTCACCCAAATCCGTTAAACTGTTTATACGTTTACTTCTAACAAATATCCAAACATTTTCACAAATTTTTGCTTTTAAAATATTACTTACATACTTAGTCTACGGTCTCTTTCCGTTGTGAAAAAATCAAACATGCAAGTCAACGCGATCAAAAAATATGACCGTTCACGTCGTATATATACGTGTGTATACATGCGATTTCAAGGGAATCAAAACCTATAGGGGACTGGTTCCTGTGACTTAGAATCACAAAATTTGACAATATGCAATGTTTCCCAGCACATAAAGGAAAAAACGGGTAAACCGTAAATATGTACTTACATATCTTACCTACAGATTTCAACGGAACCCTCGATGCCAACTACCACTTGTCCCATTTTTGTCCTATTCGACGGTCATAGCCGCCATGGTATAAAAATCCGTTTCTTTAACCATTTTTACAATTTTTGTTCACTTATTATTTCTACGTCTTTTTGACAGTTTTATTTATTAGCCAATTCAATAACATCTATATATATATAAAAATGAATTGCTGTTCGTTAGTCTCGCTAAAACTCGAGAACGGCTGAACGGATTTATCTTATCTTGGTCTTGAATTATTCGTGGAGGTCTAGGGAAGGTTTAAAAGGTGAGAAAAATTCGAATAATTGCCGGGAAAATCCTCAAAACAGCATTTTTCTATTTCCCATACAAACGTTTTCTAACTAATACGTAGAGTCAATTTGAGCTTTATTGCTATTGTATAAAGTTCACTGTTGTCTAAGCAATGTAGGTGTGTCCCTAACATCAAAGCAGTGTGCGTTGGAGCACAGAATATAATAATGTAATGTAATGTCGCGTTCTGAAACTCAACAAAAGTGATATCGCGGACCCGACTAAATTGAACAGTCACAAAATTCAATATATCATTAGTTATTTGGTTGGCTTCACGATATTATTTCTTTTGTTTTACTTTAAAATGCATGTTTTCGTTATTGACAATTTTTGAGCTACTTTTGCATATCTATACTTATAATAAATCTGTAGACAGGTCAATTCTGTACATGAAATATATTTCCAAAATAACTGGGGGTGATTAGGGATCGATACTGATGCCAAAAATGCAATTAGTAAAATTTTTGTCTGTCTGTCTGTATAACCGTTATAGAAACAAAAACTACTCGACGGATTTTAACTTAACTTGGTACAATTATTTTTCATACTCCTGAGCTGGTTATAGTATACTTTTCATCACGCTACAATTAATAGGAGCATAGCAGTGATGGAAAATGTTGGGAAAACGGGAGAAGTTACTCCATTTTTAAGCTTCCGTCATTTCGTGTGCAACCTTAATGGTTAAAAGTTCCTTCGATTTCACCAGGATCCCATCATCAGACCCTGACCGGACAATCGGGCCACCTGCATACCACCATAAATTAAAAAAACATCCCGACAAATTGAGCACCTTCTCCATTTTTGAAATCCGAAATCCACGCGGGCGAAGCTGCGGGCGGAAGCTAGTAAGCAATAAAATTTATATCAAACTTTACAGAAACATCCAAAATTCATCAATTAACATAATTATTAATTAAGAAGCCAGTCGTTTATAAATTGACTTTATTTACATAACCTTGGTCTTATAATAATAAACCAGAATTCAAAATATATAAATTCACAAATTTAAGAAAAACAAACAATCCTCGACTTTATCCCCGAAGGCGCTGGCAGAGATGCATCTAGGGCATTCACTTTTCGTCAGGCTTATACCAGCACATGATGGGATACAAGACGAGCTTATCGCCATATGACATATCGGGCACAACTTCCAGATTACAGTTTAATACTAAATAGAAACACCCAATATCACTTTCCCCAACACGAGATTCGAAACCGAGACCTTAGAGCGGAAGTAGTACCGCGCACGCAAAACAACTACGCCATCGAAAATATTGCGTATAAAATAACCATTCAATCTGGTTTAAGATGCTTAGGTCGAAAGAATAGTCGAAATCATTCGCTAAAGCAATAAAAATTAAGTGAACAAAACTAATATAAGTTACTAGTTAGGTTTTACTCTCGGCTTCGCGCGCATGAAGAGTCGTTCCCGCTACAAAAATTCATAAAACCCTGTAGTGATCCATAGCGTCACTTCTATTCAAAGAATACACAACAACATACTGACGCCATTTATACCCAAAGTGGCAACTGGTGCACCCACTTTATTCCGTTCTATGATGTGATAGGTAGCGGAAATTTCGCCATATCGGGTGCAAATTCCATACTTCGCGTTGATACGAGTAGAAAATAGAACAAATTCGATATAGTCGAACCCGAGATCTTAGCACTTCAATCGCATCGTAATACAACTACGCCACCGAAGCAGATACAATTTAAAGAATCTGATAAAATAAATCCCAATAATTCCCATTGGAACAATAAAAAGTAAATAATCGAAATAAAAACCATTGGAGCAATAAAAAGTATCATCTGCCTTAATACAGAACATGGTTTATCTGTGTGCCAAATTTCATCCAAATGCATTGAGCTATTTCTAAATTTACTTGTAACAAATAACCCATTAGTGATATTTCTAAAATTTGTTCTTTAAATTTTTGGGAATTTATTTCCCTCTTAATTCAGCAATTACATGTTTACACATGTTGATTTTAACAAATTATTTTTTTAAAAAGCAGGTGATTAGCACCCGAGTGTTTGGGTGCATAGACTAATATATAATACTGGAAATAGACTGGCAACTCTCAGTTTGAAATTTCATAACGTTGAGCGACATCTGGACGCCATACAGGGAAATAAAATAAATATACCTATGCATGTATATGCATATATAGGTTTCTAACTTTCAAAATAATATATTTAATTCTATGTCGACCCATCGGTAGAAAAAGTCGTAATTGTAAAACACTGGTTCTTAGTAACAATTTTTGGAATATAATATGCTGTTATGTAAACAACAAATTAGGAATTTGTTTTATTAAGTGTCAGAATCAGTGTTTTGCAGATAAACTTTGTTCTACGTATGGGTCGAAATGTAATGGTTTGACCCAATTCAAAGATAAATAATACAATAGTATATTTTAAACTAATTTATTTCTTTTACACATTTATTAATACATTGTCTGATGTTCCGGGACATTATGTAAAATGTTTTACAAACAACACTACACTGATATAAATAGTTCAAATTTCTTATAGAGAGCCTATCTAATGTATGTCACTGACACTTACACAAACACAGTCAATAGGTATTTCTTAAATACGGAAGAACTGAAGCTCAATTCAACGTAAATATACAACAAAAAACAAAAATCACAAGAAAATGCGCACGAGTATACAAATTTACCGACAGAAAAATATCTTATGACGTTTACTAGAAGTTGCTATTGTTTGTTAGCAGTAAACTACTATAAAATACTAAAAATATTGCTATTCGTCCAAATTTATTTTAAAATTATAAGTATTGTAGATAATTTTTATAGGAAGTAATAAAATTTATTTTTAAAGCATAACTGCTTGTTTAGTTGTAGCTTAAATAAAAAAAATACCAGAATTATCAACATTTATACGTACTAAAAGTAACATATAATGAACTAGTCACACTGAGAAAACATATTAAGAAATTAGTGCCATGTATAGGGGAGAGATGGCGCTTATTCTAAAAAAAATAATTAGTTCGAAGTTACCAGGGCATGTTTGGGTGCTTGGATGAATTGTAAATAAGTGACCATTAGAACCAATATGCTTGCATGACGCTTTAGAAGCGTTGGCAACATTACCGATCTTTATCGAAGGAATCAACATTTTGGTAATTTTATCAGGCAATTGGCAATTTCCGTAATTTTATTAGGCAACTGGCAATTTCCGTAAGTTAATTAGTATACCTATACTTCCCGGATCATAAAAAAACAATTAAATGATATTTGAATAGTGGACTAAAACAAATCATCTTATCTTCAAATCTTGACGCGTTTTTAAAAATATATAATATAAATACAGCAATCTGTACTAAACAAGATCCACATTCTTGAAGAAACTTTAAATTCAATCTTTTCAATTTCAACTGCTAGAAATGGTGATCAGAATCTCCGAACAAAAAATGGCGTTTTTCTTGCTACTCAAATTCTCCAAGAAAATCATTGTCAGTAAGCAATATCTCAAATATACACTAGCTTTTGCTCGCAGTTCTGCTCGCGTGAAAAAGTTTTCCGGGATAGAAGTCCCGTTATATATTTGCCCGGGATAGGAAGTAGCTTCTGTCCTTCTCAGGGTCTCAAACTATCTCTGTACCAAATTTAACCGAAATCCGGTGGGTAGTTTTTAAGTTTATCGCGTTCAGACCAGCAGACAGATGCGGCGGGGGACTTTGCTTTATAATATATTTTTTAGAGTCTTTAAGTTTACGCAGCACACGCAGCGGAAGCTCTCTAAAGATTTTTCTTTCCGTTTTTGCAACATTTTTCGTTTATAGCCCTTATAGCTAGGGCCGCCATCTGTCCGGCATTCCCCGGATTTGTTCTAGTTTGAAAGGCGTCCTAAGGGCGTCCGGCAAAGGCTTTTAAAAAGTGCCTGGGTGTAACCCGGACACTTTTGTTGTTCGGGGATCTCCATTTTTTTTTTTTTTTTGATAAGCGACAAATTGATATAAACCTTAGTAAAGAAAAAAATCACAAGCTGTATAATTAAAGGAAAATAAAAAAATATAACGATGTTATTTTTGTAGCAAAAAATACTTTTTCAGAGGTATCCGGGGAAAAACACATATTTAGCCCAAATATCCGAGATTTTTGCCGTGTTTATCCGGCGTCGGCAATTCAGGTGATGGCAGCCCTACCTATAACGTTCCTCGATAAATGGGCTACATACACTAACACTAAAATGATTTTTTCAATTCGAACCAGAAGTTTCTGAGATTAGCGCGTTTAAACAAACAAACACACTCTTCAGCTTTATATAATAGTTAAATTTGAAAATATATACGCGTACACAGATTTACATAACTAATTAACGTTATTATTTAGACAATTATAAGAAATTATTTTATAAAAGCAACTATTGTAGTAAGCGCCATCTGTATGACACAGTCTATACTAAATGTAGTGTACAGAGCTTAAAACTTTCTCAGTAAACATACAACCAACAAACCAATCTTTATTTAAAATATATAGATGTCACTATACTAAATATTTTAAAGAGACATACAACATAATTATTTTGGTTCGGTAATTTTAATAATAAAATAGTATATTATCTGTAAAATTATTTACATAATCTCCAGATTCTTATACGAACGCATGAACTGTTGTAATATGGTTCTCTAAATATAAAGACCGCCTAACCTTATGTTTTAAATTGTAAACAGCTAATTGAAGAAGATGTATGTATTGTAAACATGCTTCCTATCTCATACTCATGTGTTGTTAAAACACATTGGGACCTTTCTACTAAGAGATAATTCTATAGATAGAGATATTAGGTAGGTACCACAGCAATCTTTATTGCTACCAAGAGAATATAAGTGATGTTGTTTTCTGGTTTTAACATTATATACCCGGAATAAATATAAGAATTATACTGGCCAATCCCACAGCACGTATAGGAACCGATCAAGAAATAGCCTCTTCGGAAACTAAACAACATGCTACTTCATATTAACATGACTGGCATTTTGGAAAAACACCATTAGAGTTAGACCATACATGTTGTAGATGGTTATGTCTACAGGATAGCTTTATGACAAGAGACAAAGTAAACTATACTCGTAGTAGCTCGTACAACAACCATTCGCTACACAAATAAATGGTAATTGCTATATCAAAACAAGTTAGCACTTAAAAAAGCACAAATTCTAATTATAAGTATTAACATGTGTTTAAAAATTGTAAACAGGTTTATAATTTGAACAATTGGTCGTTGTAAATAAATAAAAAAAAAACATAAATTATTATATGCTAAAATATTATAATTTATGATTTTCTTCACGTAATCTCGACTCGTGCCAACGTCCGTCTATTGTTATATTAGACATTCCTAAACATACACAACTGTGCAAATTAATCAAATTAGGTAAAGAATATTATTTGTATACACGCTAAATGCTAATTAAAATCAGTACACATAATTGGACGCAGTTGCCCCTGAAGTCCTTGACAAGAACCTTAGGGAAGCCCAGCGTTACGCGGCGTCATACAATCGACCGAAAGTAGGACAACGAATTTATAAGAACAGAGAAAACTATGAGTAGCGCCAACACTTTTATTTATTTAGTAGAAACTGGTTATGTAAATGGAATATAAAAATGCTAATTTAGATTTTGATGTTAAGTTACATAATAAAACTGATGCTAACAACTTAGCTATACATATAATTTTATGTTTTTAAATTTAAATAGCACTAACACAACACACATAATATTATCTTATTGCTAAAGTTACAATGTTTATAACTTTAGCAATACATGTTATATATATATAACATGCCAATAACAACGAGTATTCAAATCTATATTCATTCGCACACGATTGTTAGGTATTTCAGACTTCAAACCCTATGGGATGAGGGGGTGATATAATACCACCATGGTCAACTTTTCCTGTAAAACTGATGGGATTTAAGACTGATGGGTTCAATAAGAGTCATTAGACATACACTCGGGCCATACATTCGCTAAATTGACCCTGAAATGAAATGTACTGATGTGCAGACCCCGCCCCTGTTTGTAGATGCCAGTTGCGACCTTTTTTTTTTTTTTGGTTTCGCGGAGAAAGTACCTTATTACTACCGCCCAGCCTTCACGGGGGGCGACTGAGCGGTTATGCTGGGGTAACCGTGCCTTACGGCCCGGCGTTAAGCCGCCCGGATTTGATGGTGTCCTTCGGGCGACCGCCGGGCCGAGTCCCTAACCTATATACAACTTAAACCTATGCACGGCCTACCAGCTAAAACTCCGCGGTGGCCCTCTTCGGCGCATTAGGGACGGCTGCGGGCTTCCTCTGACGTTTAAGTGTCTAGTCTGCGACCGCAGCCGCCCCTGCGCGGTGCCGCCTTGCGGCCCGTCTCCTATGGGGGGGGGCTCAGAAGCCCCCGCGCACCGAAGGACGCCCTCGGAGTCTACGGCAGCGTGAGGCCAACAACACGCTACCGTCCATCCCGGGGGCGCCAGTTGCGACCTGCATACCGATTTGTTCAAAGTTTACCGCAGAGGCTATTCCGCTAACGATTTTAGACAATTCTTTATGGTAACTCGAAATACGGAAAAGCCTGATATTGGTCACTTCTTGAACACAAATCAATTTTGATACCATGCCGTTGTTATATGAGATACTAAACTCAAATGCAAATAGTCGGTTAATATAACAAAATAAAAACAATCCAAAAAATTCTAACTTAAATAAATGTAATAATGTCTACTCCACGAATGTTCGTATTCTATGAATAAAATTTTCAACGGCCTTAAACGCTGCAATACGTGCAATCAGGAAAATCCCAACCTCGCGTTGCTACATTAGTTCCCAGTAATTTGGCAAAATATACCAACGCTTCATAATTTCTAATAGTAGATAACCAGTATTTTACATAAATAATATGAAGCTGATATGACCTAAAATGGCCAAATGTTAATGCAATGAAAACCTATTCAAGTTATTGAAAACCTCGTATGTTGCGTACATATTTGCTCTTTGGGCCACTACTTGCTCTTTTACGTTTATTGTATCGCTTATACGGGTAAGGATTTTAGCCGCATGTGTTTAAATGCAATTTTATTACGCACATTTTTATATCAAACTCTAAGTTTGAATCTACGCAGAATGGTCACGGGCATCGTCTTGTACTGAAGGATAAGCTTTAATCCACCACGCTGGCGTAGTCCAATTGGCGGACTTCACATACCCTCAAAATTGTTATAGAAAACTTCTCAGGTATTCTTACTATGTTTTTTTTCACCGTTAAGGCAAGCAATAATTTATAAAGAATACACACATATCTTTTCCTGAAAAATTAGAAATGGGTCCCCGTGGGTTTTGAAGCTACGGACATTCGTCTCGGCAGTCCCTTCTACTGCCAACTAGGCTTTCGCCCCTTATGCACACTCACTTACATTCACCAAAAATGTATAGTTAATATTCATACCATACATTTATATTTCATTTACGCAGCAATTGTTTGAATTATAATTTACTTATTTACTTTGTATAACATTTTTAAGAAATCGTAAAACAGGCATATTTCAATTAATAGACATTGAGTTGATCAATCTGAGAAGTCTAGAATTTGTGCCTAATATGGCCACAGGCTCTCCCCAGCACATCATGGGACGAAACACACTTGGCGAAAAATATATGTCCTGGTTGCGCCTCTACATGCCCCATCGGGGATAAATGCATGATGTGTGTGTGTGTTTTTTGTGAGTTGACCAATCTGAGAATTGAACACAAAATCTGTCAAGCCAAAACGTACTATGTTCTCTTTTCTCATAAAAATATTTTCTCAAGAACCTCAATGTAAAATTAAATAAATAAATTTAGGTTAAAATTTTCAAGCACGCCGGCACAATTGTATCGCCTGGTGACACGTGACCTTCTCTGTTCACTCTATCTGGACCCCACTCCGTTAACATCAGGTGCTGTGGGGTCAGTTTACGTGCCTATATAAAAAATACGCGTAAATTGACATAATGTAATATAAACTCTTTATTGATATAAATGTGTAAATGGTTTTCGACAAAACTGAATGTCATATGTATTACCTGTGGACGTAACACATTATATAATTTTTAAAAATAACTTTTACATAAAATACGCAATTACCAATACAATTAAAAGTTCAAATGCTTTTTGTGATGTGCGGCTCATCCACATCGAGTCCGACTGCATATTATGTAACCTGAACCAATTCAGTGCAGATGATATAAAAAACGTAAACAGTTAGTGGGCGACTACCAAAGTTATGTCAGAAATGGGCCGCATAATGGTCAGCTATTGGGAAGCGACTTAATCATAATTAGAGTTCGATGCACTTTTATTGAACATTCCGAGCGCTGCCCCGTCAGTTTGAGCAATCTGTCTCAGCGATCGGAAGTCAACTTTGATAACATATTTGCTCGATTATGTTTATACTATACTTAATATTAATGGAATGACATAATAATATGCTTATGTTTAAACATAAATATATCACAACACCTAATATTTTTAAATACCTTTCTTAAAATATGACAGGTTATCAATTTTGGGACGATCGATAACTAAGAGTAGTATCGTAGAATTTCTATAGAGTAACATTCTTATAGAGTTTCATAGTGAGACTCTATTATTTTCTAGTACATTCAACATGTATATTTACCAACAAAGTGCACACAAGTTCATTCAATCGAAGAATGAAGTCATAGAAATGGTTCAGCGAACCGTTGCGCAAGTTGATACCGTCAGCAACGCTGTACATTGCGCGCTCAGGTCCGGCTCGTGCGCACTGGAAAGCCCCTCTTGTGCAAGCCTCCGAGGCACATGCAACAGTCAAATTTGGATCCTGCTGTGTCATTAGATAATATGCAATAGACATTTCTTATTGTTATAGTAAAAGCACTTCACAAATGCTTAACGTTTTTAGAAGGAGATAAAATTTAATAATTAATGTCAACGTGTAATGCATATCTATAAATTTTATTAGTATATAAAATATTTAAGTTTATTTAAAGCCTTTAATTCAAAGTGAAAAATGTGGTATGGAAAACGAAGTAAAAAGTAAACGAGCTCGTTGAAATCTTTTGTACGAACGTGAAATTAGTATATAATGTGAGAATTCACTTAATTGTGATGACGCCCGATTTGTATCTCACGAAAGGAATAATGTTCACGAACAGTTTTTGAGATTAATGACTATGTTGGGACTGCAAATGTATAGTATACGACGTACAGTCATTCCCTTAAAAATAATTATATCAGCCGTGTATTAAATAATTGATCGATTGATTCCTTCCTAAACGAATATCGGTCACGGCGGCCAATCTTAACAGATATCAGCCAGGTACGCAGGAGATAATATAGTGCACAATTGTGTGCGCATTACACAGATGCACTCTCTCAACTAGGATATCACCGTTATATCATTCCAGTAAATTTAATAAATTATAATCAAATTTAAAAATTACTAATATGTTTGGTTTCTAATCAATTATAACATTTTATAATATTATAGTAATAATATAATATTAACTTTATATATAACATCCATAAATTACAAAAACAGAAATATAATAAGCAATATATAACTAACCTTACATAAAATGCGTTAAAGTAAAATTATACAGTAAATTCATAACAATCAGTTATTGATTATATTTTTATAAACAATGATACAGACAAAACACAACTTCTTATCATTTGTTAACATTCTATAGTTGCCACTCATAACATTAAAATTCTTAAACGAAATACAGAAGACACACCCAAACGCACCCTCACACCTTTTATTTCTAAAGCGGTAGGCAGAGGCGCAAATGGTGCACCCACGGGCATAAATTCTTGACTCCGGGCTGATAATGAATAAAAAAACCTAATGTCGACCTGGATTCGTGGATCGAACCTGAAACTTCAGCACTGCAGTCGTACAGTTACGTCGTACAAATATCCCAGCGAGGCAGTCGTAGACGTAATAAAGATCAAAATACATCGTTATTAGATAAAATCAACGCGTTGTACTCGGTAATATTATGTAGTTTTTCTTTTCTCATTATGCTCACACTATATTAGTGGTATAGTATTATATTAGTTTCGGTGTGTATGTCTATATATATTAGTTTCGGTGGCGTCGTTGTATTACGGTATAAGTGCATTGCTGAAGTTTCGGGTTTAGGTTTAGGATATTAGGAAACTTTTAACATACAGACTATAACACGACTCTTGCAAACAGCTGTTAATACGAGTTTAAAATACCTCTATTAATGATTTTTTGTGTTTACGCGAATGTTAGACATTGAAATAAAACATTCCTATCTATTACATTTATTTCAATTTATTAGTTAATATATATTTTTATGTTATTATACAAAGTAAACCTTTTGGGCTGGTGTTGTGTGGTAAAGAAAGGATATTGCTTTTAGTATAATTACTAAGCATTGTAAGACTTTAGATCCAAATATTTCAGAATGATAGGCGCATTTCAGTACCATCAACGATGCATAACAATTCAAAGTTAGGTTAATTGTGTTTAGAGAGTTGTGGTAATCACCAGACGTATTATTCGCCTCGTCATCCAATCGTATTTAAAAACATCTAATGCAATCCACCGTACAAATAACATATTCCACCTTATAGTATGCTAGGCTACGATAAATTATAGTGTATTTACTTCAACTGTACGTTTTAGGAACACCCCACTTCAGCAGTTTGATGACATTTAGAAAGTGTTCCACGGGTCAATTAAGGTAAGAATATGCAAAACAAATCTAGTGGGCGACAACTATGTACATCTGATTAGATAATATAAACGTCGCAATCTTTATGAAGTTAATACTATAAAATTGGCAAATGTATTACAAACAACATTCAGTTAAGACCTAGGATTTCAGTGGACTAGCCTGCAACATGTTATTTAGGAGGCTAGAAAATTAAATTTTAAGTCATGCTAGGAAAACATATTTGACTTGCAAGTATATTGTTTTGTAATACTGTGCAGTATTTTAGAACATGTTGACACACATTGTAATGACATTAAGGCGTAATAGAGACAAACGAAACAATCCATCATATCCTAAAAATATTATTTCGTTCAGTTAATATAAAAAAAAAATACATATCTGATGCCTGTATTTAGTATTAACAGTTAATTTTCTTAGTAGTAAGGTTTCTTTATTAAAATAATAAAAAAACTATGTAAGTATATAACTATTTTCTAATCCAAATATAACTTCTTATCAAAAGTGCATCAATCATTCAATTCCTTTGGCCCACTCATTGTTCCCTCCAAACGTTACATATCCTATAAATATTTATCATCTACGAACCAGTAACAATAAGATCCGCAAAGACGACCTCGATAAACCCATGTTGCCAAACTTCTACTCGGAACACACGTGAATGAGACAGACAAGGGTTGATCAATGAGATCGAAAGACGTCATACTCTCTACCACGCTGAGAGAGCGATAAACATTCTCGACAAAGATGTGAGTGATTTTAAACTTTAAACGAACAAAAAAACGCTCGTGGTAGAAGTTAGGGGACTACGTCTTACAAAATCGCCGTGCGTGCATCTTCTGCTAGTCGAAGTATAAAGCGTCGTGGTGGTAAAAATGGAAGGCATTCGGACGCAAACAGTGCGCCGGTGAAGTGGTGACCATTTAAAGCATTGTATATTGGTGATAAACAACGAGTGCAAATCGGAAGTAAGTTTTTATGAAGTGCATTAAAAATTATCAATTAAGAGAAACGTGATCTGTCTAATTAGCTTGTAGCCATCTGTTAATCTATTAATTACTTATTTTTACGAACATAACAATTATTTATCTGAAATAACATTATACAAAAGATGTGTTCCGCATATCGATACAATAAAACAATATTAAAAAAAACATTATACCTACACATAAAATAGAATATTTTTTTGAATTCGACAAATAATATATATCTTGATCTATTGATTAATCTGTTCATAGAAGACCAAAAAAGTTGCTTGCATTAAATAGTATTATAAAAAAAATAAAAATATTATTATCAGTCAAACCAAATGATTCCAAAACTATATTACCTTTTCTTTAAAATCACAAGAATTTGTTTGTCACTCAAGATATCAAGCGATCCTCGTGAATGCGTAAGGCTTTCACTTTCCATCCCGTGTTGAAGTATTAAGTGTATAATATAGCAATGTCCGTTTTCATAAAATTATAGAAACTTTATCCAACCTTTAGCTAATCTGCGTACAAAAGTTGTTTTACAAAAGTTCGATTTACGAATCGCGAAACTATTGTTTACTTTTTGATAAAAAAAACTCAATTATGAATTTCGTACAATGGGCTTCTGTTATGTCATCAAACAGAAGTTCTGTTGGTAATAGAGATGATTTTTCATTAGCATTCTGCTGACCCAGATGGTGATATATAAATATTTTTTTTTTTTTTTGGATTATAGAGCAACTTTTAGTGGAACACCTTTTTAAATAAAAAATATTAAGGTTCTGTAACGTGCTCAAAAGTAACACATGAAGTAATAAAAAATTGCACTACTAAGTGGTCTAAATACACAAGCTTTCTCATTATTACTGCACGCTACATCTCGATTTCCATCTAACAAAACGATAAACAATAGGAGAAATTTACATACCCAGTCAACGCGTGTAACGGATATATAAGTCGACTTATGCCGTAACGTGTTGCATAAAGTGGACAAGATAGAGTCATTTTGGCCGTTGCGTAACTCTTTACAGCTAAGTGGTACACGAAATATGACGCATCGGAGACGCAACATGCCTGCCAATCGATTTCTGTTCCGTTTTTGGAACATCATGACAATGACACCAATTGCGGACTTTCTTTCATAACATAAACAATAGACGACCCCAATAAGTAATAATATATTTGAATAAATTTAAACTGCTTGCTTTAGTCTTGATGTTTTGTTAATACCTATAATAAAATTGATTATTAGTTATTATAACGATAATTTACGATACAATTATTTAAAAACAAAACAACTTATATTTAATAAGCGAGAATATACTGTGAGAGTGCTTTCGCGAACCCACGCCTAACACCAGCGCAGCCGTAACAGTACACTGACTTTATAGTACATTATATAAGCCGAAGACTGTCCGCGAAAGTAAAAGTGATTCTCGACAACTCGGGTTCGGAAACAATAAGGATCGAATAACATCTGTCGTTATTTGAGTACTTATTAATTTATATTTTCAGATCATGCGGTGGACTAAAAACATATTACTCCTACTACCCATACTCATATCTACTTGTTCAGCGGAATGGTCTTGGAGTGCAGACTCAAAAGACACCGCACAAGAACAGACAAAAGACACGCCTGACTTGTTGCAAGATGAACATTTGCCTGAACCACAAGGAAGCCTGGCACCAAATAACACCGTACTTGACGATATCGTTGATGAACTTGTAAGCAGGAAGCAAGGCAGAAGTTTGGGAGGCTTTGACGGTGTGGACGACGTGTACAGCGATCCCACGATCAAGGATGCCTTGGACGCTGGAGATGATGCTGAAGCAAGAAACTTAATTAAAGGACGCCTATGCACTTTGGGATTAATTCAAGTAAGTAAATTACATCTCGAGAATGAATTTTTGGTATTGTTTATAAGAAAAAATTATCATGCAATATTATTTGTATTACAGTGCGAAGACGATGAAACCCAAGAAAAACGTTACGTTTCACCCGATGAATTAATATACGCACAGCCTGTGGACATTAAACCTATTGGAAAACCAGTAGCATCCATTCCAATTCGTGGACCACCCAGAGCATACGGTCCCCCAAAGCCAATGGTATATCCACCACGTCCACAGAAAATTCCTCCAAAACGAGTAGGATATGGTGGCCCACCCCGACCAGGTTTCTCTGATAAATACAGCTCCTCCGCCAATCATTTCCAATTCTCTCAAAGCAGTGGAGTTTATGGGGGTGAAACAAATTACGTCACTAAGCCTCCGAGCTACACTGTAGACTCTCCTTACTCCTTTGACCACAATAAACCCAGTTTTAATAAAGTACCACCCACAATCCACACTTCAAGTAAAACGGAGAATGTCGTGCAACAACATGTACATCATCACTATGTGCACAGCGACGCTGAGAAAGACCCTAAAGTTATTGTCAAACCGGTAGTCATTCCTGTAGGATCCGTAGGACACCTAGGATCACAAAGTCAACAATTTCAACAATCCAGTGATATTATAACTGGAGGAGGAGCTGATTTTAGTAGCGTGGGCGGATTCAAGCCTATGTCAGGGGGGTACGTTGATAATAAACCAGTCTACGAAGGCGAGACAATCTATGGTTCGCAATATGGATACAACAACGTAAATAAAGGAAGTTCTAATATTTTAACTCAAGGTTTACCTAACCAGTTCCAAAACAATGCTTTTGAAGATCAGAAATATGGTAACAGCTTAGGGTCGTACGCCTCGCATAGTACAGATTTTTACAAAAAGGAACTGCACGTTGGATCTGCCAATAATTTGTACAATCAAGGGCCAGCCACATTTGGTCAATCTCAATCTAATGCTTATCAAGGAAACTACCACGAAGGAAAAGCCCAAGGGTTCGAATGTGTTTGTGTCAATTATGACCAATGTCCTGCTCAGGAAATAATTGATCGCAAAGACGAATTACACTTGGCCATTGATCCTCGCAACAAAGGAACCGAAATCGTTGCGCTTACTGAAGAACAATTAAATAACATTACTAAATCTGACCTAGACACAGCACAAAACTCTACAGATTCTACGTCCAAAAGTGTTCAGAAACGAGAAGTGAAAAATGAAAAGCCAGAAGAAGCCGCTAAAGAAATTGAACCTGTAAGTAAATTCTTTTGGTTTAGTAACGATTGCTTTAAATACTGCCTAGAAAAACACATAACAAGATTATACAGAAACCTTTTCGTTCCTCTCATCTCATCACCACACTTTGGTTCCTTGTCATTGATATTACGTAAAACTGGGGTGAACATTTGAACTAGGTATTTAAAATTGTTAACAGACTCGGCCTAATGCAACAAAAGACAAACTAAAATGGGCACTGACACACATGTAATCCTAACCAATTATAGTTACATTTAATGATATAAGTAAATGTCACTACAGCGCGTTTTCGGATTGCCCGGCTACGGCGGTAATGGCAACAATCCCAACAAAAAAGTGGAGCCCACGTTTGGTGTCTCTTTTGGCTTGCCCCAGCCATCCCATGGTATCCTATTAATCCTTTTAGTCCGCACCCAGCTTACAACCCTTACGGACCCGCACTTAACAGCGGTGGTCTTAATCTAGGTTTATTTTCTGTCAATCCTTTACTAGCTGTCCAAGTTAGTAAAAATGACTATGGCGAAAAAGTTATAAAGCCTCTTGTAAATTTACACGTAACGCCTAATGAGCATGTTGTAAATCGAATAGGAGAATTGTTTCATGAGAAAAAGTTATATCTGTTGAATAAACATGAACATTATCATCATCACAATCCCTATAATTACCACCACCAGTATCCTCATGTCTCGCATTACCCCCAACACCACGTCGCTCCTGTCTATTCTCCGCAATATGGACATTATGGAGCAACAGGTTATTACAAATCACGACCTGAAGTACCCACGCAACCGCTTCTTGGTAATGAAGACTATTATGACGACGATGAGCCTGACGGTCACTTTAGCGAAAATAATGAGTATCACCCTCCTAGCCATAATAATTACTATAATTCCGACTATGGTAGATCCTCCAACATTACTGTGAATAACAACAACAATAAATACGCGGATCGATACACATATTCCCGTTCCCTATCCATTTCTCCTAATCCTGACGGGGCAAACCGCGGAGGCCAAACGATTAGATTCCCCGACAACCGAAAGAAGAGGGAAATCAATGTAGAGGAACCAAGTGAGATGATAGAAGAGGTAATTGGTTTCCTTTTGTCAACCCCCTCTAAATAATATCCCGCAATAGCAATAAATACTTACATATTTTTTAATATTTTTAGCGTCAGGGATACTTCGGCCGTCCTCCCGTGCAACAATGCCGACCTAACCAGGTGTGTTGCCGTCGTCCACTAAGACCTCAAGCTAGTAACCGTGGCCAGTGCGGTATCAGGCACTCTCAAGGCATAAATGGCAGAATTAAAACACCGGCGTACGTGGATGGCGAAAGTGAATTCGGAGAATACCCATGGCAAGTCGCTATTCTGAAGAAAGACCCCAAAGAATCTGTTTACGTTTGTGGAGGAACACTCATAGACGGCCTGCATATTATAACTGCCGCTCATTGCATCAAATCGTAAGTTAAAATAAACATATTTTTATTTGCCTTTATAATAAATAATTCATCCCTTTCTTATTTTTTGTCTTTATTCTCGTAATTACATTCGTGTTCTCATTTCAGACACAAAGGATTCGATTTGCGTGTGCGTCTCGGTGAATGGGATGTAAATCGTGATGTAGAATTCTACCCTTACGTTGAAAGAGACGTCGTAGCTGTGCACGTTCATCCTCTCTTCTACTCGGGAACATTGGATAACGATCTTGCCATCTTAAAAATGGACCATCCTGTTGAGTGGACGAAATATCCGCACATCAGTCCTGCTTGCCTGCCTGACAAATATACAGACTACGCCGGTCAAAGGTGTTGGACTACTGGATGGGGCAAAGATGCTTTTGGAGACTATGGAAAGTACCAGAACATCTTGAAAGAAGTCGACGTACCTATTCTTGGTCATGGACAATGCCAGCAACAATTAAGACAGACTAGGCTAGGCTATAACTACGAACTGGGTCCAGGTTTCCTCTGCGCTGGTGGCGAGGAAGGAAAAGACGCGTGCAAGGGTGATGGTGGTGGTCCCTTGGTGTGCGAGCGTTCTGGAACTTGGCAGCTGGTCGGTGTGGTGTCCTGGGGTATAGGCTGCGGCCAGGTCGGTGTGCCTGGCGTGTATGTCAAAATCGCGCATTATCTGGACTGGATCTCTCAGACCACTGGAAGATTCTCGAATTACAACTAACATTCATAAAGTTGATGTCGTAAACATTGTAAAACATGAACTGAATGAATACAAACGTATCATATTTATTAGTTAATGTATTCTTACGTATTTAATTTGTATAATTTATTGTAACTTTGGATTTATAATCCAGAGAATGAGAGTAATTGCTTTGTGCAGATTTAGTATAAATATAAATATTTTAAATTACAAATTGAAATAAATTATTTTAAATAAAAAAAATATCCTTATTACGCATAAATAATCCTTTACTATTATATTTTTAATTTATATTCTGTCTCACTGCGTCGTAACTTTCAAGTAAAATCCACATTTCAAGCAATGCATCATAGCAATTCATAGAGTAAGAATAACCATTAGGATTAAACCAGGGCAGGTAGCCGTACAGGATAGATAGACAATCCAATAAATCATATTTCCACTCATTAGGCTCAATTAATTTATTGTTGTTCACTTCGTACAGTGTATAAAAACGACATGGAACTCAGGCAAAAAAAAACACATAAGTAAGGAAAATTAACCCGTCTTCAGTTATACAGACCCTAATATTGTTATCATCTAAATATGCGTTAAAATGTTTGATGATAAATTTAAAATAGGTGTAATTTTTTACTTAGACGGTAGGTTATGAACGAAACTTTAACGTATACTTAATGTAGCGCCTTGATATCTTTCCTTATTTTCTATTCCATTCCTTTTGAGGCTGACAACGTATGTATTATGAAGTATCCAAAAATTAATTTAAAGGAAAATTATTAAACAATGGATTTACAAACTAACCATCTTTAAACTTGCTGCTTTGGTCGTCTCACTCGATGACATTCGAGACATATGGCCGGTAGCAACTTTCAAATAATATCAATCACAAGGATAATGATTTCTTATATTTACGCGAATGTTAGACATTGAAATAAAACTAAAAACTATGTAACAGATTTTATCGAAAAAGAACATATAGCTGACGTGAAACACCGACGCTCTACGAAGTCTGCAGTCGCCGAACATTCTGAAGGAGGCACCAATCATTATTTGCGATTAGACAAGCCACAAATCCTTGCCAAAGAACACCGATGCCTGCCTAGGATGATTCGCGAGGCTATTGAAATTAAAAAACACCCAAATTTCAATAGGGAAGATGGTTGGAAGCTTCCACAAGCCTGGGATCCTGTTCTACATTTAATTAAATCAGATCCCAAAAGACCGGCTGCCAGACCTCAAGACACTGTGAGCTCATTCTGCGTAGATCGGACCGTCAACAGCTAAAATTTAAAAAAGTTGTATTTACGGATGAACAACACCTCAGTCTCCCCCGTGACCATGAAGGCTGCAAAGTCTTCGAAACGTCGGGAGAAAATAATAATATAAAAAACCGCGATAAAATCCGTTAAATAGTTTTTAATCACAAGGATTATTCAGTTATAATCACAATATTTTCTCTTATTTTCTGATAGTTTAAGGTTAAAAATTTAATTAAATGTTGATCTTTGTTGCATAATTACTAGCGATAATTTTAATTTAATTGCCTTAGGTACTATGGCTATCTCCTGACTTAACTTATAACTTTCACCAGTGATTAGATTCCCCTACCGTGAGCAACCATCTTTTGAGTCAGAACCTAAAGTTGAAGTGACACGGAAATGTATTATATAACAGTGTTAAATTTGCTGTCTGCATATCTAAAGAATTCATTACAGCTTGGCATGTAGAGAGTAGGCTTGTTATTTCAAAACATAATATTAAGTATACAAACGATTTGGAAGATAATAATAATAAATCTTCTTACGACTAAATATAATGTCTCTTAATCTGTTTCATATTTCCTTTCACCACATAATAAAAAAAAATGTTACATTAGTATTAAACCAATTATCAGAATTTAACGTTAACTAGACCAATATACATTAGTAATATAGTTATACTGTTTCTTCAGAAAAACAATAAGATTAGGAAAGGGAGTTATTTAGGCCTTTGAACATATTTGTCACCTATGAATTACGATACGAAGAACGAAAGTTAAAAGCAAACTATCGCTTAAATTTATTTATTTTTAAATTATGAAATACAAATTTATTTGTAACGCTTTACTTATTCAGAGGCGACCTATTCTCTATATTTACGAGATCGAGCACAAATTCCAGACTCCAACATCACATCGTGTGACTGATATTGGTTAATTAATTAATATTGAATCAATTATTAAGCATTATTAAAAAATAATTTCAGTGTACAATAACTAAGTATTCGAATTATTTAATACTTACCTGCTCTAAGAGAATTTTAAGTAGTTATGGAAAACGTAGGCTTTTTCCATAATATTCATTATCCTCCTCCTCCTTGCGTCGATTAACCTCAAAGCTGAGGGTCGTGACCTTGCTGAAGAACTTTTGTTCGGACTATGTTTCGCCACCTTGTCCTATCTTCGGTGGCGCGAAAGGCTTCGCAAACTGTGGTGTCTAACGTGGACCGGAACTGGTCAGACCAACGCATTATTCATTATAATACTGTATGAATAAAACTTTTTACAACACACGCTGTCATTATTGTCTTAAAGCGAAGAGAATTATAATATATATGGAAAGAGTTTTGATCACATACATTAAATTGAATTGGATCACATAAATAACGAATGCTCTATATCTTATAAGTAAACAATGGCAGGGAAGACCACAGATCGTAAAGGGAAAAGTAAAGAAGTGAAATCGGCAACGAACGAGCTAGCAGACAATTTGGCTACATTTACACTGCCTGATAGCCTTCCATGTTCTGAAGTAGAGTTCCCGGTGCTAATAAAGAAAACGACCAAAGCGAACTGGCAACAAATTCTTGAAGAAAGCAACCAAAAGTTGCTAGATATAGAAAAATACAAGGAAAGCAAGAAAGAATGTGTTCCAAGAGCGCCTTTTCTTAGTAAGATTAAAAATAACCTATATAAGGATTTATAACTATTCATATTGCCATCTCGGATATTTGTGTATTTTTATATATTTTTTCTCTAAGACCTACTAGGTCATGTAGACATTAGATTGATTAACAGCTCACAACTGCTAGTCAAATAACTACCTACTTTAGACTAGGTCCAACATACCAATTGGCTAATAGTATGCTGTCTAACCACTACAATTTCATAATACGTGCTTACTTTGATATTAATTAATATATATCGCGATAAAACAAAAAAAAATAGTACGCAAGATCTGGAATTGAATGTTCTGCTCCAATTCCTTGTATTGTATCTCCTGTTGATTACAAAATGTGATTTGCAGTAAGATTTTGTAATTTTTAATATTTTTCAGGGACTGAAAACGATTACATAAAGAATGAAGTGTTTGTACATTTGATACCAGCTTTAGAAGAAACGCTGAATAAAGCCAAAATGTGGGAGGCTCTTGTGCTCCAGAAATGTTTCTTTAATGGTATAGACCATATCGCTCAGGTTGATCGTTTGCAATATTTAATTATCTAATGAACTGTATAGGAAAATAAATAAAATATTTGTAATAAATATTTATTATGTTTTCAGTTGTTATGGAATAATAACCCACGCTACCCGGAGCGCAAAATAAAAGACTTGCACATTTTCAACATGCCGTGGGTTCGCCGCTATCTAAAAGAAAAGTAAGTTTTGTTCAAAACTTGAGTGTTGCTCGCGTTTTTAACCGCATGAAAAGCCTCTCCTTTTACAAAAGTATCTAAAACACTCTTCATTTATTTAAAAAATTAGTCCATTATGTCCCATGGGAGATCATTACCAGGATAAAAATCATGTGTTAATTCCGGACATGGTCTACCCGTGTGCTAAATTTCATCCAAATCTGTTCAGTCGTTTCTGCGTTTATTTCTCACAAATATTTACAAACATTACCCAAATGTTCATATTTATATTAGTGATTAGTGATATTATAATAAATAGCATACATTTTCTGGCTCAGTAGGTGGATAAATTTAAGACTTATGGACATACGCAAGCCTACGTCGAATATTTTTAAGTAATTTCTTTTTTGTTGTCGATCAAGCGTTACTTCTTTGTTAAAAACTACGATGGTGTATTAAATAGGCGATGTAAATAAGTAATGGTTGTATGAAAAATGTAAAATATAATGCAATGTTCTAGACCAAGACCTTTTTATCCAAAATCGTGGTTGTGGCCTGAAAACTATGCTGCTACTTTGATACAAAAGACTGTTCGTCAATACTTCGTGCAAAGAGAGGATGAAGTTCAAGAAATGCGTGAATTTTGGAGGGTAATCATAAATTCAATGGTTATTGTATTATACAAAAACGGATACATAACTACATACATACATACATACATACATAGGGTGTTGAATCATTACCCTTCCTTACTTTGCCGTAGTCAGGTGGGTAATTAGGAAGAATCGGCAGAATTCCGATTCCGAAATATCGGCTTGAGGGAGAGTATATGTTGTTTCTGGCATTCTATGCATATTATAAAAAGTCACAACACACCTTTCTCAGTGAAGCATTATTAAAATCCCTGATAAGTTTATTAGCCCGATCAAGTTAGCTCCAAAAATAGAAGTAAGCTTACAAAAAATCGTTTAAAGTTTAAATTAGTGGATTCGCGTAAATTAGTACGAATGTTGAAAAGACCATTATAAACAAAATGTAAAAAGTTCCCATCGATCCTATGTGTACAAAAAAATATTCACAATCAAGTTCAAAGTATAGTTTTTTGCATTTTCGGCATAATGGATTGTTTTAACATTGTGTACCAATTTTCAGTTTTATGTGAATTTTTATAAGCTCGAATGTCTATTTCTATCAGACTATGTATAGTGAGTGCATTTTATAATAATTGAACATGCATTTTGAGCTCACTACATAATCAAGTATAGAGGTACGTATAAAAATATTATAACACATGTTTCAGAAATTGGAAATGGAACGAAGCATGCCAGATATGGACACTAATCCATTTTTGGCCAAAAAATTTGCATCAGAACCAAACTTCCGAAAGAATTAATAAATAAAATACGTTTTCAACGAAATCTACAGGTGTTTTATTTCTAATTATAATCTACAGCTTAAAGTAACCCTCCTTTTTGCTTCAGTTAAGTGGCACTCCTTCATACAGAGCAGGACTAATTGGCTTTCCGAGTCCCATTGTAAATTCAATAGTTGGTTTCTCATCACCAACAGCTATTCTTTGCATCCTACTGGGACTTTTGTTGTAACTCAAAGGCATAACAAATTCCTCCAACGGCTGAAATTTAGATACAAATATCATTAAATTATGTAATCATACATTAATTACACTACAGTTGACGACTAATAGATTGTAAACAAAATAATGTGGTTGACTGAAATCAATCTCAAGAAACAAACATGGTAACAAATCCTAAATTGGTTACACAAAATATGACATAATTACAGAAAAACTGAACATTAGAACCAAATAACATCTCAATAAATTGATAAAAATTTTAAATGATAATTATCATTTTTCCAAGAGGAGATTTTTTTTAATACTTCTAAAATATTTAACATATATATCTAATATTTTGATGTATTGGTTATTTTTGTAGCTTAATACTATAAATATAAAATAATTTTAATTTTAATTAATAAACAACGCAGGCATCAGTAATAAGTACCCATTGCCAGATAATTAAAAATACTCACCGCCAGTCCTTTCTTTTCATGATCTTTAACAATAAACTTTTTCATCAAAACAGGCATTTCTATCCTGTTAGGCAGTATCACATCAGATTTATCATGGACAGTTTTGACGGACGCCAACAATTTTGCTTCCTCATTCTTTGGAATAAGCCTGTAATCAGGTTTGTAAGATGTGCGATAAATTTCTGTGATGTGAGGCTGTTTCTTCCCTCTGAATGTCTTCTCCACCCAGACACGAACTCGCCGTCTTTCCTGAAACATTTTATTGAATTGATAAACATATATCTATTGTAATATTTCTCTTCAGGGTCAGCAGTAAATATGCATTATTACTAACCAATGTGTTATAGTCCCTGACTATGATTAAAGGAAGAATTTCTCATCCTTACAGATTTACTGATACACTATTTAAATATGATAAAATGATTCTTCTTCTTACAAATATTATTATATCTATAAGACCCAAGGAAAGACCCTTAAGTGGCCAGCTAACACTATTTACAGAAGCTATCTATTCGAAATTTATATAACATAAAGAAAATAACAATTAATATTTCTGCAATATGTTTTCTTTACTTGGTTGTTCTTTGAAGCCTATAGGAGTTCGCAAACAATTTCTGGCCTTCTCCTATCCTACCATGCCAAAGTTTCCTTATAAGGATAAAGAGTTATGTGAGAGGAAGGCCCCCATCCTTCTTTGCCAGCTATCCCCTTCCCAATTTTCCTCCAGACCTTGCAGTTACTTAGCCAGGGGATTCCAGTATCCTATTTGCAGGTTTCCCCGGTGTTAAATGTGGGGTCTAATATACAAAAAAAAAACTGCTGCACATGTTTTAATGACATTTGTTACATTTAGATTAACATATAGACTACTTTTTATCCCACTAATTATCTCAAGTAGAAAATATTTAAACTTTTTATCAGAATTTTTAAATAAATGGCACTGGGACATGGTGCGCCCATTGCAACAAAGATTTTTTTGCGGGAAAACCGCGAGTAATATCTAGTACTTAACTAATAAGCGGGTAACGGCTCTCTACCGGTAAAGCACTAGGTTACTTAAAACCAGTATATTAAAAATTCAACAATTTTCTTTGTGACTAATACCTAATGAGGAAATAGATGCTGTATAATTACACTGACTATAACCAGTAGACCATAGTAAGAGTGCATAAACTAAAATTACGCTAACAATTTTTGCCAAAATGTTGCTATGATATATAAGCAAATTATTATCAATAAAAAAATGCATACCTCGTCAGGACAAGTTTCTACTTTGACTATTTTCATAAAAGTGGCCTCAGGGTATCGTTCGAAGACCGATCTAGTAATTATACGTCCAACACCCAAATTCTTCAGACTTCCTACAATTTCCCACAAAGTTTTACCTTTGAAGTCCGTTGTGCGTCCTACATATTTAATTACAGGGGTAGCCATATTATTTAAGTAATAATATGATTTTAGAAAATAGGTTACTTTGCTACATGTATTTTGATTTTTGACAGTGGACTTTTCTTTTTTTTTTTTTTTCGTCCTTAGAGGCCATGCTATAGTCTTACGACCATACTGCCTAGTCGTACATATTTCTTTTCTTCAAATTTAAATTCTTAATATATTGTCTTTCGTAAGTATTCCAATTAGTAATTTTCGTAAGTATAGTCAATTCCAAGTAAAGTATAATCAATTTTTCCAATTGTCAAATCCAGAGTAAATATCAATTCAGTACGATTTTCCTCGTCAGTGAATATATTTCATACTATTCGTAAAATATGTTTTACTATCCTCTTCTTAATTTAAATCTTCATTGAAGGATATAGAATTTGCAATTCCACTATTTGCTCTTTGCTCTATGTATTGAGCGTACTTCAAAATTTCAAAAACTTAGAGTAAGTACAGTATAATCCGTTTATTATGACTCTGCCTATATTGACCAACCTCTTATTATGACGTAATTACACTACGAAGTTTGGTTTTCATATAAGATTCTTTATAAAAAAGTCGAATATAATGACTTCCCTTACAGTGACATGTCGCTTATTGTGACCCCTTTTTAATAAATTATGTCCGGTTATAATGACCGACATGATTCTTTACGCCCTCGGTAATGTTCCTTGATTCCCGACGACGTTCGGCACGTGGCTCGTTTTTGTTTTGAATCTCAGTGAGTAATTGACATAGCGATGTCTTCTATACACAATAGTATTAGAGACTGTTTTTACAATAAAATAAAAAAACAAAAAGCAGACAAAAATTACAGATTACTTACATTAAAAAATACAACTTTTATGTACATACATAGGTATGTACTTATTACGTGCATTTTTTATTTTATAAGTTACTATATTTCTCTATTAAAGTACTTAAATACATGCATACTATTTACATATTTTTTTTTTCACAAAACGCTTTGTATGACGTCCGCTTATTATGACGTGTTTGTCAATTCCCTTCGATGTCATTATAAACGGATTCGACTGTACTTCCTCTAAGTTCAAAGATAATCAATGGCAGATATTATCTGTCAGACTCAGCTGTTAAAGAACTGTTTATAATACATTTTATAATATATGTCTGAAACCAATATCCTGTAAAATAGTTAACAAGTAACACTTAATAACAATATTTACAATATTACTACGTACTAGAAACAAACAAAAAACAACTAAATATGATTTACAGTGTCTTTTATAAATTTATACAAGTAAACATAAGTTGAGGCATTCTTAAGCAACTCTTTTAAACATTGCTGGACCCGGTTAGGCTTCTTATAGATTTTTAAAAGCTCATCCGCCAACACAAGGCGCTGAATGTTGAAAGATGAACATTCGAAGAAAATGTGATGTAGTAATTGAATTTTTTGTGATTGACAATATTCGCAATAGGGAGAATTAGCCATTTTAATACGATGAAGATGACAATTTAAATCTATAATGACCGAAACGCATACGACAAATAATTGAATAAAATTTTCTATTGATAAAATTATTTTTGTTGTAAACCAAGGAGTGGAGTTTATTTGGACATCCATACTAGCAAACCAGTTTCCTTTATTTTCAGGGTTTGTGTATTGATATGAATGTCTCCCCCACGCTTGACACATACGCTGTTTTAAGAAACTAACAGCGTCTGTGTGTGGTATGGATACAGTCATATCAGTATTGGAATTAGGAATTAATTGTAACTCAACAATTTTTTTGGCCAGGTAATCTGCCCTTTCATTTCCTATGACGCCAATATGTGAAGGAACCCAAACAAAACAAACTACTATATCTAATTTGGACAGTTCGACCCATAGTTCTTTTATTAAATAGATGACATAATTAGTGTTAGCATGAAATTGATTATTTGCAAGGTTTTATTTATTTATTGCACTTAATATACAAATGTATACAGGCGGACTTAATGCCATAGGCATTCTCTACCAGTCAACCTTAGGGTGGTGCAGAGATAATCAAGGTAGGTTTTCTAATACACTCCTGCTATCACTAACTATTATCCATTTAGTATGGTCAGAATTACAATTTTTTATGTGTTTTAAAGCACTGAAAATGGCGACAGCTTTAGCTGTGAAGATACTAGCAGCTTTATCAATTTTTTTACCGATGCCTATATTTGATGAGGGCTCATATATGGCAAAAGACACAGCCCTATCATTTTTGGAGCCATCAGTATATATAAATTTATGGTCTGAAAATTTTAAAAGCATATTGATTACTTCTTCTTTCGAGGGCAGGTCCTTTTTTTGATTTAAAATTATATCAATAGATGGAAACTTACTAATGTAAGATCCTTCATAGCAACGCAAAATGTGTTTTGATTGATAAATGTTAATGTTTTTAATAAAGCTCATGAACTCTTGAAGACCTTGTAAAATATAAAGTGGTTTAAGGGAGAATTGAGTAACAGAATGCAACAAGTTGGCCAAAAGATTATTATTAGTTACACTAAAAAGTTTTAATATGAATCTTTCTTTCAAGTGATTAAATCGAATACTTAATGGTGGGACATTACATTCTATTTGCATTGCATTTATGTGAGTGCTTCTGAATGCCCCAGTAATAATACGCAAACACTTGTTCATCTAAACTATTTACAATTCTAGCATCTGCAGCAAAGCAATAAAAACCATATTCAAAATGACTATGAACTAACGATTTGTACAATAACAACAAAATTTTGGGGTCTGAACCCCCAATATGAACCAGACAAGGACTTTAAAATGTTACATGCTTTATTAGCCTTATTAATTATATGTTTTAAATAATTATTCCAGGATAAATTATATGAAATATGGACACACAAAAATTTCACTTCAGATCTAGTGGGTAACAAACAATTATTATATTGCACAGCAGGCGTATTGTGACAATGTTTACCAAATACAATAATTTTAGACTTGGATGGATTCACACTGAGATCAAGGTAAGAAAAATAGTTGTACAGTTTCGCTAATGCATCATTAATTGTTGAAACCACTTGTGATACATTAGTTCCAGATGTATAAACAACCAAATCATCTGCGAATTGTAAATTTTTAACATAAGGGCCCAATATTAGATTTAGTCTACGGATATACAATATGAATATTAAAGGCGACAATATACTCCCTTGACAAACTCCTTTTGATGAAAGTCGAGGACCATAAAGGTGTCTATTAAATTTAGTAAATACTTCTCTGTTCATTAAGAAATTTTTAATCCACTTTATAATTTTTTCAGGAATCCCTATTTGTAATAACTCAAGGCATAGAATATCTATATTTACACTATTAAAAGCACCTGCTACGTCAAAGAATACGTCAACCAAGTTTTCATTTGCAGATATAGAGTTTTGTATATCCAGCTGTAACTGGCAAACACTTTCTCTAGCAGAACGATTTCTACGAAAACCAAATTGATTGGAAGATAATATATTATATTTTGCTACATAGAACTCTAAACGATGTTTAAGCAATTGTTCAAATAATTTATCAACACAAGAAGTAAATGCTATAGGGCGATAAGAATAGGGGTGTAACTTAGGCTTATCAGGTTTTAAAATTGGTACAAGGCAATCCATTTTCCAGTCTTGTGGTATTATGTTATTATCCCAAAGAAGATTCAAGATTTGTAAAAATATTTCTAAACTTGTAATACTGAGCTTTTTGAATAAAATATATGACATTCCATCGAGACCATAAACAGAATCTTTACGAGATGAGATGGCTGATATGAGTTCTTTTATCGTTAAAAGGATTGACTAGAAAGCTATTGTTGGTATTTACATTATTGGTAAAAAATAATTCTGCATTATATTGTACAGAGACCGGAGTGTACCTACTTCTTTAAAAAATCAGATACCCATAAATCATCTTCAGGATTATTAAAATTATAGGTTTTATTAAATTTTCGCATAAATTTCCATATGATAGACAATGGTGTGCATCTGTCAAAGGTCTCACAAAGAGAAAACCAACTTTTTCGCCTTTCTATTTTTAAAGTTAGTTTTTTAACTGCTTGTTACGCGCCGCTATCCTAGCCGATGACATCGGGCGTTTCCGGAAGTATTCGGCTGCGCGGGCAGGCTGGCAGAAGAGAAGATATGTCACGCGGCGACTATTCGATTATTATTCTCTCTGGCTGGACGTTGTCAAAAGAATGTCTAAACTTGTATTCTGTAATTATTTTGCTAATATAATGTTTACTGTAAAAAGAGCGTTTTACATTCAGAAGTGGGATTATACAAATGATAATTTGAAGTTACATTGAATTCGAATGTGAAGAGAACTATCGGAATAAATCTGTGATGAATCATTGAATGCCAAAATTAAAATTACCAGATTCTCAGATTTTTAGTTACCATGGCAACGTCTACGTCTGTTGAAGTAAATATGTTGGGAATGCATATGGAATTGATGTCTGCACATTAGTACGATTAACGACATTCATAACAAAAACTTCGTTATGCCTGCTGCTTGGCTCACTGGAGTGGGTGTTTTCTTAGAAACTAAATCATTGGAGACAGGAATGACTGGAGTCATGTGAAGTCAAATTAGTGGCGCAACACTTCAGGCTGACAATGCGAACGTGCGTAACTGTTTATTTTATTTAATCTGATCTGTCTGTGGCCATGAGCCTTTTGATAATATTCTATCTGCAGCCGTGACCATTTTGATCATATTCTGTCTGTAGCAATGACCATTCTGGTCATATTCTGTCTGTAACCATGAGCATTCTGATCATATTCTGTCTGTAGTCATGAGCATTCTGATCATATTCTGTCTGTGGCCATTAGCCTTCTGATCATATTCTGTCTGTAGCCATGAGCATTCTGATTAGTGTTACTAGGTCCTATTTGTTTGAAATCGGGCAACAGGTAAAACAAATCGGGATCCAGGTTGAAGGTCGAAACACAAAAAAAAAAAATACTGCAAGTCATGCTAATGTTGGTTTTCATTGTAATTTCTGTTTTAACATCGAATCATAGATCACGGTACAGTCGCGTCTCTAAACAACAGAACAAAATAAAACTATACCTACAGGGCTAGTGATGTGATGTGTTGTTTATTTTTTGATAATAATGTCTTTTGATAAATTTATTGATTTTCGGGACATTTAATGTCCCAATCAGTCGCAAATCGGGACGCGTCTCCAGAACTCTGATAACCGGGATATTCCGCGCACATCGAGACACCTGGTAACACTACGTCAGAACATACTCTGTCTGATTTGACTGCTTTATTTTACTGATCTGCTTCATTAATTCTGTTTTACTTAATTTCTTTTCTGTTTTTCTAGTTCTGTTTCTGGTTTAGTGTTTATATTTAATTATAAACTATATATAATATCTGTGAATTCATTAATCTTACATGGAAAGCTTACAGTCTGACATAAAGAGATTAAGCTACAATATACGGCAGGAGTACAATATTATGTGATTTGTGGTATACAAGGTTCCAAAATCCAGTCAACTGTGTTGATGTATAAATGCAATTTAGGAAAACAGAGTAAAGAAAATAAGACAGAGCAAACCTTGTTGTTTAGAAATGTAATATAATAATATAATATAACATACATATCTTCTGTTCCAGATACCCTCACTGATCTGGTTTGGAGCATGATAAAAAAAAAACTATTCTGTCTGTACTTGGACTCTGGATAAATTGAAAAGCACTGGCTTATTAATTGAAATGTTTGGTATTCTTACATAGCACTTACGCAATGGCTCTGAACAATTGATGCTCTCTAAGTATACTAATAAGGTACAATATGTGAGCAATATTTCTGCGAATGAATAAGGGTACAATATGGTGACTCTGAAATGGTATACTGGATTGTGTTGCCGTACTAGCTGTAACACTAAGCTTGGTTGGTTAACCTTCGCTCAATTTTTTGATAAACAGTGGGAATGGTAATCTGACATTGCAAAAACATTTGTATTTGTCTTTGATTATTCTTGCAATTTTGAAGTGTACCATGGTGGTGGTGGTGGTGGTTTATTGTTGGTAATAACATTATGAACAAAAAAAAAGTAAAATATCAGATAAAACCTTACGACTGACATCTATTATACTGCTTATGATAAGTTATTTTCTGTTAACCTGTTGAGTTGTAGAAATATTTTAACCGTGGTTTTATCGAGCAGACATGCACAAGGAATTCATGATGATACTTCAGAGATGGATGTCTTCTGATTTTAGTGGGTCATTAGAAGCTGATGTTTTAATCAAATAGTTAAAAAAAAAAGTATGTTTAGAGTTCAGTTATTGTCATTTTGTATATATGTAATTATATGGCGAGAAATTACAGGTAGTGTTATAATAATTAAAAAAAAAAGTTGAAACATATTCGGTAGAAGTAGCGACGGATGTGTGCTTCAGTATCGATACTATTTACGGAACCCAATTTACGGAATGTAAAATTGACATTACCGAAAATTATGTACAAATCCTGGTTCCGATGAGTTGCCAACATTGTGTAATGCATATGAAAATTGCTGTAGTTGTTTTTATTCCATGTTGGCCATGTTCTCTCTGTGCTGGTTGTTTATATAAGCGGAACATACACGTGTAGCTAACGCTGTACTTGAGTAGTGTAATTGTAAATCACATGTCTCCACATCGGCTTCGATCGCCAGTGACAGTTTTTATAAACACTGGGGTAACGGTTAAGTCTGCTGGTTCTCTTAGTTGAATCTGGTCCAGTGTCTTGGTTATGCCTGCGATATAGAACCACTTTAGCGAGGACTTTATAGATATTTGACATCAAGTTGTAGACCTATAGTTATTTATTCAAACTGTTAAGATTTATAGTCTTCTTAGTGTTTCTTATATTTTAAATAATATCCCATTTAGGAAGTGTCTTGACACGCGTGGCTTAACTGACTATTCGACTCATAGTTACGCGGTAGACTGCGCTCTCAATTGGTTTTCTGTTATACAAACGAAAGTTTTGAAGATCCCGAGATCTCTGTCGTATTTTTAGTTGTTTCGTCCGATTTGATCTTAAATGTTGCTATGCTCTCTGGAGTCCGTCATTCATCGAACATATTCAGAGATTGGTATGAGAGCCCAGAAGCAGTTTCTGTATCATTTTTCACACGTGAATAACCACTGCCACAGTTTACAAAGCTACGAATCTAGACTTGCTCAATTTAAAATCAGTTTTCTTGAATAAAGACGCGAGATGGCAGATATCATTTTTTTATTTTACAAAAATGGGTTAACGTTGACATTGATAACTCTGTTTTGTTAATGAAACTTAATTTTGCTGATTCTCGTTCTGGCAACCGTCTCCATAACAGAGTGACTTTCAACTTGCCAACACGGCGAATCAATTATAGTCATCACTTGCCTTTGTGGCGAATGTATCAGTCCACAATAATATGCTTCAAGAAATTTGTATTTTAGCGGTAAAGTACCTCAGATTAAGAAACTTGGAATAATAAATTCTGTCCCTAATTTGTGACTTCAACTAATTCGTTATTACTAATTCAAACACAATGTAACTTGTTTCCTAATTTACTTTTATTGCATGTAGAGTTCACTTCTCGAAAGTCGTGCACCCAGTTCTGTTGCTAATGTATCCGTTCTTAATTTGGAGTCTGTACATCTTATGTTATCGATTAGGTTAGAAGAGCTAGTAAAAAAAAATGTTCTTTTCAATCTTCTTGTGTAGTCGTATAATAGTAATTGTTGTCCACTGACTTGAAATTAATTTATTCTTAAGAACTCAGTCAATAACTATGTGAGTGTAGGTGTTAATAATGTCCCTGTTCTCGATGAGAAGTTCATTGCTGATGTTCTCTGCACCTGGAGTTTTATTTGACTACTTTTATGTTTCAGAGATTGTCTCCGGTACCGGTTCTTTAATGGTCGGATCTGTTGTTTCTGTAGTATTTCTGCATGTGTATAATTCTTGGATGCATTAAGTAGCTTTGATAGAGACTCTCGTATTGTGGTTTCTATTATGCCGTTTTTATCCTTTATGCTGGGGATCTAATCTCTTTTCGCTGTCTGTATTTTCCGTCTTTTTTTCTTAATGCCTCTGGTCGTTTGAATGCATTTTTCTGTGTTTATAATCTGGAAGCATGGCAATCTTCCGCATGTTAGTTTTAAATATTTTATTAATTTCAGTTATGACTTTTCTAACGCTTCTTGCCTTTATGCTGTGTTACTCGTAAACCATTTGATTAATTGATTTGATTGAGTTGGTATATGTTGCGTATGCTTATTTATATGTATGAATCGTGTGCTGATAAGTCCTTATTGTGTGTTTTATTATCTTGTGTGTTAACTTCCTTTGCGACTTCTATGGAGTTCTTTAGTTGTGCTTCTCATTCCTTTTCATTTGCTGCTGTCTTACTAATTGGAGGTTTTGCTTTGAAAGGTTTAATTGTTCTGGGTGTTATTTTAAACTTAAGTTTGGTTCTCAGCATTCTATGATTGCTACTAGTATTCAGCATTAACTGTATGTAAACTTGGATAAATAGAATGAAGGTCTTTGGTTGCTGGGAATGAAGTAAGGAAACGGGGTTTAGGTACTAACGAAAAATAAATTATATACACATATAGCGTGAAAGTTAATTGCAAAATGGATAAGTTGTTGGATATTGTGGATACGCAAGACTTGATTGGTTTATTAAAGAGTTAATCGATCAGAAATAGTTAGTGATTTACTGGTAAAAATGTTTAAAATATAAGTATCCGATTCAGTTCTGCTTTCTCAAATTTATGTTTGTGAATACCTTTGGTATTCACTTTGCAGGATGGCCGATGTTACGCGCCGCTATCCTAGCCGATGACATCGGGCGTTTCCGGAAGTATTCGGCTGCGCGGGCAGGCTGGCAGAAGAGAAGATATGTCACGCGGCGACTATTCGATTATTATTCTCTCTGGCTGGACGTTGTCAAAAGAATGTCTAAACTTGTATTCTGTAATTATTTTGCTAATATAATGTTTACTGTAAAAAGAGCGTTTTACATGCTCTAAGCCTTTTGAACTGTAAAAAAGTTTCCTGTGTAGGATTATTCTTGAAAGATATATATGCAGTTTTGAAATTTGATACAGCCTGTGTACACTTTTGATTCCACCATGGAAGTGTAGGGCTTTTCCTATTGTTTCTCTGACATGAATGAGTCGAAATATTTAAGTTCTCATACAAATATGATCTATTACGATTGGGAATAGAATTCGCAGCTGCAGTGCGCAAAATTTTGCAAAAAAGGAAATATGAGTCAAGAGGAGTTGTATCATCTATTACAAAATCAACTAATAAAACATCAACTTGTTTTTTATACATTTGCTAATCCACCAGTTTGTAATTTGGGTAAATGGGCAAGTGTACAGCATTAAAACAGTTTCCTTGTGTGTGAATGTTGGTTTGACTAATCATTAATTTTATGATTATAGGAATGTGATAACTAGTACCGAGAGGACAATCATGTACAGACCAGTCACAGTTGAGAGCCAGTGATGAAGATACCAATGATAAATCCAAAGCATTGGGTCGCCATGTTGGAGAACCGATAGTTGTTGCTTGCCCATCATTAAGGAGAACCAAATTATTATCCTCAATAACCTCTAGAATATTTCGACCACGCGGGCTGTCGGAACCACAGCCCCAACAAGTGTGATGAGCGTTAAAATCGCCGGCAAATATGAAAGGTCTAGGAATAGACTTAACCAATGAATCAAAATTATTTTTGCTGAAGACTGGGTTAGAGTTTAAAGGACTATAGAAACTAACTATACATATATCTTTATTATTAACTGTTATTTTTACACATACATTTTGTAAGGAATTATCGAAATAGGTGTTAATTCTAGAATAAATAATGCTTTTATGTATTATAATTGCAACACCATTGTGTTTGTTACCACAATCATTCCTTTCAACATTGTAATTTTTAATCTTAAAGTTTTGTTCAGGTTTTAACCAGGTTCCACTAATTATAGCAATATGAATATTGTGTGTATAAAGAAAATTAATAAATATATGTTTGTTACTATTCAGACTTTGGGCATTCCATTGTATAATATTTAAAGTTGATAAATCCATTATGAAGATGAAGAGAATTTATTACTTAGCGTTGCTTTTAAAACTTCTTTAATGGAAGTAGAATTAATAGGGGCATCTTTATTACTTATTATTTTAATAATTGTTTCAACTAATGTACTTATAAATGTATCCGATTTCATTAAATTATTAATTTGCGTATCTAAAGTACGAGCAGAAAGAGCTGGAAATGCATTGGAGTCAAAAAGTTCTGAATATGTGGCATTTCTAGATTTTATTTTATTTTCTTCAACCTTTTGTTTTTTATTGGACATGTCGACGAAATAGCAACGTGATTGCCTTTACAGTTGACACATGTGGCATCTTTAGAATCAATTTGGCAATTTTTAAAGTTGTGATTTAATGTACAAATCGAACATACTTCTGCATTACGGCAGAATTTAGCAATATGTCCATATTTCAAACATTTAAGGCATTGCTTAACGGGAGGAATATATTTACTTACCTCGTGTCGCCACGAGTCAAGATATATGTAGTTAGGGAGGATGGTGGAGGCGAAGGTTACAGCCACTGCCTGGGTTGGAATAAATTTTACCACACCGTCGTTCCCTTTCACCCTGCGCATAAAGCGCCTGACTTGCACTACGTTTTTGGAACTACCAATCAACGAAAAGACCTGTTTATTGGACATATCAATAGGAACCGAAGTGAGAACTCCAGTGACCTCTGTATCTCTAGCGGGTATAGTTGCGTTCAGAGACAGTTGGTCGAGCAATTTTTTATTTTGAATGAACATGTTAGCATTGTTAGGCAAATCAAATGTTATTCCAACCTTGTACTTATTGATGAAGCGCAAATGCATAACACCTGATACTCCATGCTCCCGTATACCTTTTGAAAGGGCCATGCGATCCCTATCACTGAATACTTTGTTCTCGTCCAGGTGGTTAAGGAAGACTATTAGTTCGGTTTGATTTGTATCAGGATACTTACGTGTGTACCCTTTTACCTTGTAAATTTTATATTTGTCTTTGGGATCTTTATGTTTTGATCCTGCAGCTCCAAGAGACTCCGACGAATCCGTGTCTGAAGATCCAAAGCTCGATAGGTCTGGATCCGGAGGTTCAAGTTCATCTTGTCTCCGTCTCTTCCTGCCCATTTTGATTGGCTAACTAATTATGTAGACACTTATTTAATAAATATGTGAAGGCTAATGTACAAAATATACTAGAAAAGCTTTTTTTAAAATAAATAATTCAAAAAGGGCGCCTTTACTTATTTACAGTTTCCCGCCTTTTCCAGTCGACTTTTCTTTATTTTTTTTTCTTCGTCCTTAGAGGACAGGCTATAGTCTTACGACCATACTGCCTAGTCTTACGTATGAGACTTTTCTTTAATGGTTTGACAGAATCTCCATGTGTATAAAAAAAAATATATTATCCAGTGATTTCACCGGCATAACACGATAATATGGTCACAGTCAAAAAACGATTCCATATCAAATTCATAAAAGTGCAGGAACACCTTGGTTAGAAAAGACCAGACATAATTTGTCTTATTTCAATCGAATTAACAGTTCTTAGACATGCTATTTTTTCTACAAAAAAAAAATAACATGCCCAAAAATGATTTTTTATTAGTACTTATATTAACTGAAATAATAAATTTCATCTAGACGGAAAACCTTTTTAAAGTAGACGGAGCTTTCCAGTATTATATATTGGTCTATGGACGGAGCCGCAAGCAATGCTAGGAAAATGTGAGTTACTGACCTTGGATTGCCTGTGTACCGAGTACCGACCAAAGTGTCAAAGCTGCCATCTGTTTATATTAGCTGAAACTACTGCGCTAAGTAGTAGAGCAGCCACTCAACCCACGGCCCGCAAAACTTTTCTGATTTTCGATACAAAATATGATTATTTAAATTTAAAAGTTACTTTAACTGTAGTTTAACTCATTAAATTAATAAACTCAATTTCATTAATAAGACGTACTGATAACGATTTCAATGAAAAAAATTAAAGTACGGAGGCAGATAACGCCATCTATACATTTATTGTCGAACTAAAAGTTAAAACTGGTCAAAGAATAAAAGTACTTTCATAAAACCAAACGATAATAATTGACGCCATCTATGAATTTTTGTAACGTAGTGTATTTAAGTACAATTACAAACGCTTACAATTACTTTTCACCATTACTTATCGTTCTTCTAAATAAATTATAATAATTTAGAACATGAAAACTTAATTATCATGATAAATACGCAACTAAGTATAAGAGTAATATTGTAACCATAAGTATTTTTCTAGTACTATCGACGAGGATCCATGACACTTTCCATATATATTATAACTCTCTTTGCATGACACTATAACAAAAAAACGTGGCGCTTTAAACATTCATATCCAAAGACAATTTTGAAAAATGAATAAAAAGCTATTCAAAATATGTAAAATTATTAATTTAAAAAAAAAATGTCACATAGTTTTCTTGTTTCATTGCAAAATTCCATATAATGTACCCATCAATTTTATTTTTCCTGTTGTAGTATCTTGCGCCAATAATACAGAACTCGTAATCATCAGCCTCCGAAACTGTTCATGAAAAGAAGACACTGTTTGCTTCCTCCTTGTAGCTTTTGGTGAATTCCACCACAGTAGATCCCTACTTGTCGTAAAAGGCCTGTGAGGACAAATGGCTGTCGCGGCCGTTCCTCTGGATACTTTCATAACTCCTTAAGCCCCAACCCTAGCATACGGTGAGGTAACCATATATTCAGAAACTACCTATTGTTTTTTTTTTTTTTATTAATGAATCTTCATGTTTTTATTGTAGATATTCTTATATATAAATTTAAGTTATAACGAACTTTTAGTAAAATTGTTGATTCCGTGCATCTCTTCCTACAACACATTATTTGAATTGGCAAGGAACTAGGGGTCGCAATACCGGACCATTTTTCAAAACCGGTATTTTCGGTACTGACATAAAATAAATTCCGGTATTCCGGTATTTTCGGTATTTCCGGTATTTGAAGAAATATTAGAAAAATAGGAAATATACATTTAAGTTAGTAATTAAATGTCAATTTTTAATGACAGCTTAGTGGTTAGTTAAAGGCTGAATGAAAAGAGATTATTTTCGTAAGCCAACGATGGCGTTCTGATTCCTGAGAGCTGGCTCAAACCTCACTTTCCTTCTACCCTTTACCCCCTCCCTTGTTTCATTTTGATTAGAAATGATCGAGTTAACAGGAGAGGGGGCGGAGTCGCTATATATTTACGTAGCGACCTGAAATATAAAACTGTATTATCATCCTATGCTTTTTATTCTGCTTATGCGAAATTTCTGTTTCTTGAGGTTTGGGTCAAGAGAGTGAAAACCTTACTAGGTGTTATTTACCGTCCCCCATCTCTTGATTACTTCTCCGGTCTGGAAACAGTTCTGGAATCTATAAGATCAGAATATGCTCATCACATCATCATGGGTGGATCATCATGGATCTCGTAAACTCCTTACTGTTCTTGATTCTGCTAAACTGCATGTTCTACCACTGCAAGCCACCCACCATAATATGGATGGTCACGACACTTGGCTTGACATTATCCTCACCTCTGCTCCTTCCCCTGTTTTCTCCCACGGTCAATTTCTCGCTCCTGGCTTCTCTCACCATGATCTCATCTACATGTCTTACGCCCTAAAACCTCCCAAGCTCTCCTCTAAGATATTGCACTTGCGTAGTTTTGGTCGCATTGATGCGGATAAGCTGAAAGGAGATGCTGCTTACTTTAACTGAGATCACCTATTGGCAGCCACCTCTGTTGACGATACAGACGCAATTTTTACGCGCTGTCACTGCACTCCTTGATGCCCATGCCCCTTTAAAGAAAATTAAATTAAAACGTCCTCCTGCACCATGGATTACACATGGAGTTAGGACGGCGATGAGACGAAGGGATCGGGCTTTTCGCCAGTACAGAAGGCATCGTTCGGAGGAGAACTGGTGTCTTTTTAAGGCTGCAAGGAATCGGTGTAACCAGATGGTACATAATGCTAAACGCCGACATATTCTCAGTAATATTTCTTCATACTCGCCAGCCAGTATTTGGAGATTCCTCGGAATTCTGGGTATTGGTAAAGTTAAAAACATAGATGTCCACGGTGCGACTATTGGTTTGGATGACATTAATAAACATTTCACATCTGTTACCATGATTGATCACCAAACTAGGCGTCGTGCCATGAATATCTTAGCGGGTCTATCCAGGCCTAACATTAATACTTTTCATTTTTCTTCTGTGCCGTTGGGTGAAATTAGAAAAGTCATACTGTCCATTAAATCCAATGTTACTGGCTGTGACAACATCAATCGTCTCATGATAATCCCTATCGTGGACCAACTTCTACCAATCATGTCCCATATCATTAACGCCTCCCTCAGCACTGGTATCTTTTTTTTTTTTTTTTTTTTTTTTTTTTTTTTTTTTTAGTTTTTGGTTCACAAAACTGGGTACAATATTAATTTTAAAACATATAAAGTAGTACATGCGATAATAGGGTACGTAGCAATAACATTGTGCCCTTCTAGATGTGAACACTACATGCGAAATGGGCTTGCGTTTACTTAAATAAGTCAGTCAAAATACTGATTAGATTTGTGATTAGTGATAGTATCACTGCTTAGACTCTAAAGTGCATATAATACACGTATTTTTTTTTTTTAAATGAGGCTAAAGAATCAAGGCGGAACACATCTATATCACCGTGAATATTGTTACATGCAGAGATCATTCGGTAAATAGGGGAATGCTGGCCCAGGTTTGTTCTTGCGACAGGATGATAAAAACTTTTTCGATTGCATAGACGACTGTTGGAACGGGGTACAGTAAATTTTATACGTTCTAGGAATTCGGGGAGGTCTACATGGTAATGTATAAGTTTATATAAAAACATTATATCTGCTATTTTTCGACGTGTAACTAAAGATTCCATTTTGTAATACGAAAGACGTTGGTCGTATGATTGAAATTGTGAGCATCTGTTGTCACTATACGCGAGTTGGTACAAAAGCGTTTCTGTATGCGTTCAATCCTATTAATATGGACTTGATACACTGGATTCCATACATTGCTGCAGTATTCCACAATGCCACGAACTATTGTATTATAAATAAGGATTGTTAGGCTCGGTTGTCTAAAAATTTTCATTTGGCGATTGATAAAACCAGATAATTGAGAGCATTTGGCTGTAATATTATCTACGTGGAATCTAAAGCTCATAGCACTGTCGAGGATAACCCCCAAGTCGCGTATAGTTTTTACTTCAGTTAGTGGGATATTATTTATGTAATAAGTTGTCTGACTAGGATGTTTTTTTCGTGAAAATTTTATATAGTAACATTTATCTAAATTCAGAAACATATGATTTTCAGAACTCCACTTTTGTACATCATTTAAATCGGTTTGAAGAATAAGTTCGTCTGACTGAGTATGTATAGTGCGATATATTTTTAAATCATCAGCGTATAATTTAAATTTCGATCGTATTACATGCTTTATGTCATTTATGTACACAAGAAAAATAAAGGACCCAGATGAGAGCCCTGAGGAACTCCTGATGGAACTGTACATACCCGAGATTTGGAAACCACGTATACAAACCAATTGAGAACGATTACGTATATATGATTCGCACCATCTAAGTAATGACCCGTGAATGCCCATATCAGTTAATTTGCATAAAAGATAGTCATGATTGACTAAATCAAAGGCTTTTCTAAAGTCAGTGTATATCGCGTGTACTTCACCACCACTTTCCGTCTTTGTGGCGGAGAGCTATTGCTATCCCTCTTCCTAAAATCCCTAACCCATCACTTACTAAGCATTTCCGTCCCATACCCATTCCCCTTTTTCTCTTGAAAGTGCTCGAGGCCTGTGCTCACAAGCAACTGTCTGAGCATGTGCACCGAAACAACCTACTGTGCCCACTCCAGTCTGGCTTCAGGCCTAGCCATAGCACTATTACTGCACTCCTCAAAGTGACTGGCGATATTAGGGCGGGCATGGAGGATTCCAATGTCACTGTTTTGGCTTTGGTTGATTTTTCCAACGCCTTCAATACAGTCAGTCACGACATTCTTCTTGCAAACCTCTCCCACCTTATGATCTCGCCCACGGTACAGTTGGTGCGCCTAGACGATTCTTCGTCTAGCTGGCATGATATAGACTGTGGCGTCCCTCAAGGCGGCATAATCTCCCCATTATTGTTCTCTATCTTCATAAACCTCTTAACACAAAATCTTCAATGTGCGTACCATCTGTATACTGGACTTGCAAATTTATTTTAGGAGCAAGCCGATTGTGTGTCCGCAGCTGAAGATAGGGTAAATAAGGACAATTTCGGCCTTTCGGTAAACCCCGCGAAATACCAGGCCATTATTGTAGGCAGCTCATGCCGTCAGCACTAAGAAACAGACTTGTTATCACAGCAATGCTCCGTCCTTAGATAAATAACGTCTATGAATAATGAGGATAGACTTTAAAGAACAAAAAATATTTCTTATACGTTTTATTTAAATAACAATTAACAGTTAACACCGCTATGCTTAGAACAAAACAAAAGTAGCAATATAGCCATAAGCCATGTATTTTGCTCGGTCTTTATAGAATATACGCCTATACCAATGAATGAAATTGCAAGCAGCTTAAATTTTTGCGATTTAAAACTCGAAAAATTAATAATTATACACACATTTTGTACTGAATTTTATAAAAATAAAATACCGAAAATCCCGGTATTTGTAAAATCAATACCGGTATTTTGAAGTTTTTAATTTGGTCCGGTGTTCCGGTATTTTCGAAATCCGGGATACCGGTTTGCGACCCCTACAAGGAACACAATACTTACATAAACAATTTTACCGAATATTTTGGTACTTTAAAATCTTCTAAATACTTACATAAAATTGTTTTTTGAAAGAATTTATTCGTAAACCCCTAGCTTGGACATTATGCTACCTCTCCGAAAGACAGCAGATTGGGCGTCAGCGTCACACTGCTATTAACGCCAAGAACGTCCTTGGGTACGCAGAGACTTCTGAGCCACATTATGCTTTTTTCCTCTACCCCGGGGGTCGCTTAACGCAACCAAGTAGAGTTTATTTATATAAATAGTTATCTAGGCACTTTTTGGCAGAGGAGCCTGTGTTCATCATCAATAATAAGCCGAAAATAGCCATCGCGAAGTTTTACCTAGTATTTATATCGGCCTTGAGAGTGAAATATGTTAAGGAGGCGACCCATGGGCCGCCCAATAGTTTCAATCGATGAGGGATAGGTTGAAAGTATTGGTTGATCGATGGGTTCGGGCAGCTTAACGCTAAGTTTTCAGGCCGGTGACCCTATCATTTTGCCCAATCGCCACAGGCTAGCAATAGTTATAATAACAGAAACAAAAAAAAACAGTTGATTTCATTCCTTATAACTGGTGTCATAGGTAATACGTTATAATCATAATTTCACGTAATACCTAGAAATTACTTATGAACTTGAAATGAAAAAAGATAAAAAATACCATTTAACAATGGTTATTGAGGTCTCTTTTATAATATACAATTGCCATAGTATATTACATTATTTAACACTAAACAAAAATAAAAAAAAACAACAAGTTTATAAACCAACCTTTACTTTATTTTCAATTTCATATTTTGGTACTTTATGGAATTTATGCAATACAAATGTTGTAAAATATAAATTACAATAGTTAACAGGTGTTAAATTTTAAATGCAGATTTTATTATTAACAATGTCATGGAAAATCCAATTTACGCTGACAATTTAATGTGATCGCCGATAATGCACTATCAAAACGACTTTATAGGGCGCCCCTGACTACTATCTACCTGCAGTGTCTGACAGGTCACCCGCTGCTGTCTGAGCTCTAAACATTTACATAGAGCCCATTGTGACAGCGCTGTATGACAAAGCGAATGTGCGGCCAATACGTCTCTTTCTTTCTTGAACGTCTATAGGGAATGGAGGCGCATGTAGAGAATTCATTCGCTCCTGCAACCCTTACCCGTATCAATCACAATTCTAAAACAACACAACTGCTGGCCGCATGTTCACTTTATCTCGCTCATAATATTTGTCAATATTTACTTAAGAGCTATTAAACTAACAACCTTCATGTCATTGGCGCCACAATAGTTCGCTATATCCCCTACTTAGCACAACTCCTATAATCTAATATTTTCTAATAAATGAAATGAGGGTTTAATATTAAACTATGGATTTAATCCCAATTTTCAATACGCCCTAATTAATATTACAGGCAAGTTTAGGCATTTTAGACTATTACAAGTATTAAATTAATAGGTATGTAGTCATCTAATACGTGATAAATAACATTAATTTAATCCTACCACATGCCATGACATTGAATTTTCTATGGAAATATATTTTATTACAACACAAAATACTAACACAAGTTACAATTAGATAATATTTTCATCGCTCAATATTAAACTCTTAGATGTTGGCTAAATGGTTTAAATTAAAGAAATGATCTGTTACACAATCTGGATATTTAAATAAGCAATTCAATAATTGTCACCTTTGGTGGCGCTATCCGTATACATTTACTAGTTAGGATTATAGTGCACGAGTAATATGCACATTGAAAGCGTTATCATTCCCTCACGTACCGTGTCGTGTGACCGAAGAGAACAATACCGCGCAGGCGCAGCAAACACGAACACGTGTCGCCCACTGGCTGAACAGATCGTCAACAAACTATCCCCTCACATCCCACCACTCCCTTTACTAACAGTGCCACCTAACGAATGCTCATCAGGCATACCACCTGCACGCAGTTATCAATCATAATAAATATTTTCTTACTTCGATAATGACCGTCGTCGTCACGAGTGCTTGCGACGTACAATATAGAAACAAACATTCATAATTTCCTACAGATATAACTGTACAGCAGTCGCATTCCGTTGGCAAAATAAAAATAAATAAATAATATTTAGCTACAAATTGTCTATTTACCAACCGGAATGGGCTTCGTGAACACGCGGGTGGCGAATAACAAGTTTAGTCCATTCTTACAGGAGGCCCGGCCGCGTCGAGTGTCGTCGCCGGGGCCACTTTACACTACAACTAAGCGATCGCAGTAAGACAAATATTTACACATCATCGTTGATATTCACGTTAAATAAGGAACTTAAATAATTACAATAATAATTTAAGATACTCGACATATTACTATTAATAGGAATCAGTCATTCATTATCCACTGTGATCGATCGATAGCTGACGTCGTCTTCTCATAAAACACGGTCCGGCGCATGGCGCGAGCGGCGCAGACGCGAACACTAGTCACACCGCACACTCGTCGCCGCCGGCCGCCGCTCCTCCGCGCGGCCAGGACGCGAGCTCGATCGAGTTTCCGAAAGCAGACCGCCTGGTTGTTGCCTTTGCTCGAAATCAACACTAAAGTTATCCTAGCGGGGCACGGGGCCCGAGGGCGCGCGACTCGGGACAGTCGCCCGCCCGGTGTTTAAGTCGTGTCTCGCCTATATGTCTCGATGCGTACCTCGTCGATGACGCTCGCCCATTCCAGTGCGTATGATTCTGGGTCTTCCAAGTAATATGTACGATTTGGCTGTAATAGAAAAATAAATTATACGATGTTTTACCAAGAATATTCATCAAAATAATTTTATAGTACAGCTGTAACAGTATGATAGATATGTATTGAAATTTCTCGCTAAAATAACATTTTGCATCATCTATAAACTCACCGTGTGAACTAAAAATATTCTAAAGTTTTTGGCTTCAACGCGCAGTTCAGGTGACCAAGGGATCTCTCCTTTAAGAACCATGTTGGCCGGGTCGACATAGAAGAGACGTGGGCCGGTAGTGAGCAAAAGCATGCGACGTCGTGGAAATAGCCCCTTCCGTTTGTCAACAAGCCCTTGTTTTAATATTAATTCTCCATCGACAAACTGGTGCCATTTGCTTTCACGAGACTGTATTTCGAGACGGCGACGTTTTTCTTCCGGGCTGATATTTAGAATTCCTACAACAAAAAATAAAAAATATAATGTAAAGCTAGCTATTCATTCATTTTAAAAAAAAGAGAAGAGCCTTCAACAATAATTGCTTTTAGCTGCCGGTTGTTATTAACACAATGTCAATAAGGAATTTTGGTGAAGCGAGTCATTCATGACACAGCACTGGCGGCTGAGTTAATGCAACTCCGGGGCGGCGGCGTTGGCGTGCCGGAAGGTTGACGTCATGCTAACTAAAGGCTCATAAACCTACAACTGAGTACATCCGTTCTTATTCCAACAACAATGTACATATATGACGATGCAACTTGATGCCGTACAAGTATTTAGGAAACTACGACATTTCAGAAATACATCTTTGTCCGCAAACTATACTATAGCAGATTAAAAAGCCGTAAAAACTAGAACATTTGGACTCGGTTCAGTTATGAAATAAGACGCGTATAAATTTGCCAAGAATGTAGGTCATGAACACAACGGTTGCCTCTTACTCGGCGCTTCACTGCACTCGCTTTAGTCTTTGTAATTGTCTACATCAAACTCAGAGATTCATGACGTACGTATTGTGTACATTGCATGACTTTGAATCATAACTGTCTCTGTTAAAAGCGGAAGTTCAATTGACATCGCAGCGTGTGTCGATCAAAATACCTTCAAATTATATAAATTACTAATAAACAATAATATTAAGTAATTCATGAACGATACAGACTCGCTTCCGGGGCCTTTACTGTTCATAACAGTTTAACCATTAATTTAATATTAAGAACATAAAATAAAACTTAATAATATAATATTTTTACCTTTAGATGTAGATAAATCAAACTCCCAAAGCCGCACAAGTTGGTTATTGCCCAATCCGGGCTCTAGATGATCAGGTACATTGTATTCTTCTTCGAAGGAACCTCCTGGCAGGTATGGACTGATGGTTGGAGGCGTTTGTTCCCACAAATTTTCCCAATCAATACCATTGAAAAATGGATGATTCCTAATGCTGTCATACATGTCTCCCATATCGTCTGCTCCGATTCTTTTAGTGTGGTCCAAAACCAATAATTTTTCCACAAGATCCTTTGCGTCTGCCGGGAATCCTTCCGGAAACTGATAGTCCATTTTGAGAATCTTTTGAAAGGTAAGAAATTCGGTCGCAGCCCTAAACGGAGGTAGACCGGAAATCATTTGATAAATAATGCAGCCCAAGGCCCAGAGGTCAGAGGCGCGTGTGTCCACGCAGTCATGTAACAACTCAGGACTAACATATTGTGGTGTTCCCACGAAACTAATCTTCCTTGACCGCTCATTCTGTGTGTCGTTCTCATTAGTTTTAGGTGAGCCTCCACGAATTTCTTCGGGATCCATAATTTTAGCTGTTCCAAAGTCAGCAATACGTAAATGCATATTTTCATCCAATAGTATATTTTCTGGTTTCAAATCGCGGTGGATTATGCCCTTGGCGTGCATCTTCTCTAGTGCCATTAATAGTTCGGCGGCGTAGTGTTTTGCCACATTCAGCTCGAACGAGCCTACCTTATTTATGCATGACAACAACTCTCCATTTTTAGCGTACGATAAAACAAAGTATAATCTCTCCTCATCTTGGAACGTACAGTATAGTTTCACAAAGCCGTGTGCCACATTGAACAACATATTCAGAGCATCCTTCTCACGCTTTATATATTCACGCTTCTTCTTTCTGATGATATGATGTTTCTCACATACTTTAACTGTAAACAAAAATAAATAAATATAAATTTTACGACAACAATAGCTTAGCCATCTATGGTAATATATATGAGATATAACCAAGGTTTAAATTAATTCTCAGCTTTCATGACATTGCAGCCCATAATTGTTGAATATAAAAAGGAAAACCGGTATAATAGCAATGCCATTCTTAAGTTTTGGTTCCGGCAACAACATCGGATGTACTTACTATACACAAACATATTTATGACTAGCTATGTAGGTTACATATATGATACAAAAAAAAATAAGGTCACACTTACTTGCATACTCTTTGCCTGTATGAATATCTTTCGCGAGAAAGACAGTACTGTAACATCCTTCACCGATTAGTTTTCCAAAAATGTAATCTTTAGCAGATCTTTTTGTCGCCTTGTGGTTCTGGCTGGGCGCAGGAGAAGGATTTGGTGTGGGGGCCGTAACAGTCGTCGCTGGCGAGGACGCTTGCATCTTGACTGGCGTCTCGACAACCGACTCTGCCACTGCAATCGGGGCCCGAACCTCACTCGAAGCCCGTTCGTTGTTAATCTGAAGCAAAAAAAACACCGTATGAATGAGTGATAACAGAGTATCAAACTAGACGCAAGTGATTTATCACAGACTGCTTTGTGAGCGCAGTGCGATGTCCGACGCGTGGTGGGGCTTTGAGAGCGTGTACTTGTTTATCGTCCGGCGGCAGCGCGCAGGTAGTGATGGTGACTCCAGCTACACGTCATGCGCGGTGGGGGCTCGGAGGCAACGCGGCGTCTGCACTGCCGAACGTTTTCAAACTAGGTGACCATTTAATTGGCACATAAACAACGCCGCGTCTACAATCTACACTACCCAAACGAAACTAAAATAAATTACCTAAATAAAGAAAAAACGCATAAACAGGAAAATATTCTGCACGATTATCGTTTGAATGCCAACTTCAAATGTTTATGATTTTTGTTTTTAAACATGTAGATAAAATAATATGTGACTTTTTGAGGTTTTTACTTATAATACCTAGTAACCTTATTAGTAAATTAGAGCCTATATTATATATTTTTATTTTAAACAAATGTAAGCAGCATATTATTTTTATTGTGTTAATAATAATATATTCCTCGCAAATAATCTCATATCACGCTATACGCAATAAAGTAGTTGAAATGGACGAATACGTCATGTTTGTTGGCCTCATCTACAGTTCGATGATCCAATTTTCAAGTGCGCAAGTTTTTTATTCATTTTTTACGAAGGCGACGTCAAGCAAAAAATGACGTTCTCATTCAATAAGTCGAGTCAGGCCAGAAAGAGAACGACGATTTCGCAATTCTATCTTTGTCTAGCAGCGCAGCAGACAAAACTTCGCAGTTTGCAGTAACGGTAATTTGTCCAAACCTGACATAATGACAAACAAATGAAAGTACGACTAAAATATACCGTTCATTGTGGAAAAACCAGTCCAAACAAAAATTTTACTCATATTTAAGTTTGGAGCTTGTATAGTAAAATATATATATAATGTTGTTACCTATGTTTATATTTAGTTCTGGATGTGCATTAACCTCTTTGTTTCGTACATGAGAGTAGATAAAACAAAGAACTGATAAGTTAAAAAACAACAATTTCTAGAGTTAATAGATAAGGATTTTTTGCAAACAATTAAATTGACAAATATGAAATTAGGCGCCAAGGCGTTAGTGGAAAAAAACTGATATCGGTGTGCGAGGAGCTGGTAAACTATAATTACAACAAGGTCGCAACTAATTACGTGTCGTTATAGATAAAATATTATTATAAGTAGGTATAACAGGTAATCAATACGTAGAAAATAATATATCGTAGGTCATGTCCACATTATATGCAAGTGCTTGTATACACTGTTAAGGATGATATACAGTGGTTTAATATTTACATTGATCAGATCACCGTCCGCTGCAACCACTCAATTAAACAAGCAGTGTGGTCCATTGAAATTTCGTATGAGTCACTATAATGTTGCCGTTCCGCGCAAGCAAGTGGGTCTCGCATTCCGCGGCGGCGGCGTGTACGCCGGCACAACGGTACTCGCAACGCATTCCCACAGCAGAGCATTCCGCAGTGATCGGTACGTACCCAGTGCTAGTACCCGGTGCGCGCCCCCAGTCGCCGCATGCCGCCGCACGCCGCCGCCACCGACCTCGATCCCCACCATGCCCCGGACCCCGGACCCCGCTAAACTCACTCTACCGTGTGTTGAGTTGCGGCAGACGTACGTTCATTTCACATGCAACTCATTTCGTTTAGTTTGCTCTACACATAACTGTCTTACCGTATGAATCATCGGAACCAACTGCATCCCGGAAAAACAACAATTTACACTAAACAAATCTTAACACATTTATACAATAAAATAAACTAATGTGACCTAGACATTATGTAAGAAACAGCATTGCGGCCTCAACGCTGTCTAATTCAAAACATTTATACATGAGACACAGTACAAAAGTGAATTTAACATTTTTGGTAAAGCCGTGCTGTAGATAGTATAGGTTACGGCACTGGTTGTTGACCGAGGTTGTTCCACTGTTACAGAAAGCTGGCGTGCTAACCGACTGACTGGCTAAAGTGACAGCTCTACGTTGCCGATCTGTTAGTGATATTGCTGGAGATCAAGGAATGATATGTCCTCGTAATCTCAACTTTTTTCATGAAAGGGTCGCAATACATCCGAGCTAATTCTGGCTCACGGATGTTTATATGTGGTTTGTGTTTACTTATTTCTTTCAGGTGACCTTCTTTTGCTCTTTCAACCATCTTGTGCTTAAAAAAGAACTATTAAAATGTCCTGTTGGGCACAGACTTTTCGCCCATCACACTTTGCATGTTACCCTACACTTTACATAACAAAAGCGCCTTGGAATTTGTGATGCATAACTTTAGAATGTACGGCTATAATCGTATTGTGTTTTCCTTTACAGTTGAATTACGTAAAAAAAACTATATTTAAAAACAATACATTGTACAAATAGAATTATATTGATAAAGAGGTCACGACACATATAAGTATGTACAACTATGTAACTTAACCTTAATTTCTATTGATATTCAATTGTAGAGGTTGGCTCGGCACGAAAACCTTGTACCGAATAAACTTAAGCGGATGTGGCACGCTTTACTGCAATTCTATTTACCCTCACTTGTTTTGTAGCTAATGCATCCGGCTTATTATAAATAGACTATTAGTTGTTTGAACAACGCTACAATAATGTGCCAATTCTATTTTAGAAAATAAAACATTTTTTTCCATCTGCTTCAGTAGGCGTGCAGTATGTATGCACATGTTTGCGCAACTAATTCTTTCGAAAACTGTGGCAAAATGCAAAAAGAACCTTGTTACGGTCGGTCATGTAGCGTCCACGATGTGCCTGAATGAATGATAATATTGTAATCTTTGTTTCAAAACAACGGGCGTTATCTATGTGTGCCTCACTCCGTAATAATCATGCAACGTTTTATTTTAACTTTTTGTAATAATTTCGATAATATTATGGGTATTAAGTAATTGTGACGTTAACTTTATTACATTTCCAGGTGTAAAGTTGCTGACACTAGTCCAGCCTGCAGCTTGTGCGCGTGGTAGTGAGTGAGGACATAAGTCACAGCGGGCACATCGATATTGTTTACCACATCGCGCCGTATCGCTGTTGACGAACTCACAAACCTTATCTTTACGCGGTGCGTTGATAGCAATGATGTTTGTGTGCAAGGTTCACCAAAATAAATTTTATAAATAAATATTGTAACTACTTACATACTTTCTAAATATACCTATTATGTTTGACTACTTTTAAAAAATTAAAGCATAAACAATGTTATGAACGTTCCAAATGACCTTACTGTTTTCTACAGCAAGCAACATAAATCTAACATTCAAGTTAAATAAAGCAACAATATTTTGTATTGATCATCTGTGAGCTATCGCAGTTTGTAGTTTGTAATAAAGACCTAACTCGCAAAAGAACCCGTTATTGCACATAGATAAAAAGAGTTGAAAGGAGTTACGTTTTTGTAGTGTGTCATTACGGACGCAGTGATGAATGCGGATCGTGAACGTTCGTAGTGGTAAACAAGGTGGTCACGCCGCCGGCGCGTGAACAAACAAGTGTTGAGCAGTGAACAGTTGGGCTCTGCGTCGAGCAGCGAGCTCAATCCGCCGCCGCGCCGCGATGTCGCGTCGCCGCGCCGCACCGCTGCCATGCACGCTCCGCCCGCAATTACGTTTGTTTGTATCGCAAGCAATACGCCCGCGACGCTTTTGTGAACGGGCACGTCTATTGAAAAACATTGCAACGGCGAAAGTGCACATATCATGTGTACATAAAAAATCTTGTCGTCTTTTTTAAATTACATTCCAATAATGATGTTTACAATTTCGGCTCAAGTTTTGCATTTTAAATAGTTTTTATGTTACACAATCTAATATACCGTCTTATATTCCCACACACTTGTGTTTGAGAGCGAAGACCATTTCCCGATTTTCCCCCTTTCACTTTCTTGTTGTAATTAAATTACGATGAACTAGGCTCTAGAGTATACTAGTCTGACAGAGACCAATATTTTAATATCGCAATATAAATTATGTATGTATATTCAATAAACTAGCATATTATCACATGTGTACTTTATGATAGTCCCAATACCAAATTTACTAAAGTACTATCTATTTGATAAAGTTAAACGAAAATAAAAACATGTAATAATAAATATTCATTAGTGAACGCAGACATATTATGTGGGTACATCAAAGCAGACGGCCCGTGTCATCGACCTTACCTTAGTTTTGGGCGAGGGCTGTTTCCCGCGTTTAGTAGAGCTCACGCCAAGTAGTCGCAAAATTCTGTTAGCCGCTTCCAGAAGAGTCGCACTGCCCCTCGATCCCCTTTTAACTCTGGTGGTCAATCCGCTCATTTCGATTCGACTGGCACGATGTGTTTTTCCGTTTTATAATTGTTCAGAACAGTAGAAAACACGAACACAATTCATTAAATTTGATATAAGTCTATTTTAATTTACTAATTCACTACACAAATGCGATAAACAACGCGAAATAAGTTAATAATGCAAAATAATTAATGAAATAAATAAAATAAATAGGTGACGGTTGAATTTGAAAGTATAGCGCGCGTGCACGTCCGTTCAGTAAAACGGCGCGTCCTAGACTGACAACAAATGCAACGAGGCAACCGCAGGCAGAGGCCAGAGCATTGACTACGTACGTCCCGCTCGCTAGACAGAATAATCGCACGGCCGTACGTACGCGTGAGCGGGGCGCCGCGCGCACCAGGGGTACGGGGAAAGGAGGTGTTTCGTGGGGACGCCAGCCGCCTGCCGCACGACGCGCGCGTTTTGATGTCGGTGGCTTTAGTGTGCTCCTCATTCCACGCTCTCGCTCTGCCCGCCCCTCCGAGCCTCCACCTACGTACAAGGGGTTGCATTTCGCGTCACGATGCTGCTTCCACGTTGCGGATGAAAAAATCTGATTATAACAGTACGTTGCGGATTTCGCCATTCAAAATATGTCAAATAAACCACACCAAGTCTAATTTACAATTCGCTTTAAAAGGGTATTCAATATACATATTATAATTTAACTTATTTTACGATAGGATCTATATGAATACCGCTATCATTTTTAATGTGAGTTAAAAATCAAACGCGAGAATCTTATAAACCTCAACAACAAACAAGGAAAACGATGCGAACTTCTTGGAACGATAATAGTGCTAAATAAAGTCTGATGCCCATTGACCACATAAAAGCGTTCATATCCTTACGGATATGCATTTCCCGTTGTGGACCGTACGCGTCAATATGGTACTATGACGCATAATCAACATATCGACCGTAATACGTGAGAACTACACAGCCGATATTATAGGCGTAACCTACGATGAAATATACGACGCTACTAGCAAAATGTTTGTACGGATTATTAGATGACAAACTAAAAGCCACGATGAGCACGCGTTTTCCATACTCTAACCAGAGGGCTAGACTGAAGCTCCAACGAACTTGATTTGCGCTGAAAGCTTCAGAAAAATATGTACGATTCTACATAGACTAGTACTTTTTTTAACGCTTGCAGCGTAAATTAAATACGCTGGAAGCGTCAGGGTTGTGGCCCGGCCATAACGATTCACAGAATAGAGGGCATTGAACGCGCCCCTACTAAAAACCCCGTACAGTCTAGACTTTAGTCGTAGAGTACAGACGCAGCAAATAGTGTCATAGAAGACGTAACAAGCTTTATAATTTATTCTGATATCTTGATAATTTCAGGTGTATAAAATAGTATGTTGGTTCATACAGATAAAACGTGATTATATTAGTGCGTTTATTGTTTTTATTTTAGTAATTTTTATACCTTACACATACGATTTTTTGTTATAACAAATCCGACGCGACGTCTCAAAATCTATAGATTTATAATAAGTTTATTTAAATTCTCTGTACAATTAGTAAATAGAAAAATATTTTTCAATGTTTGCGTTAATATGTATAGTGATTATAAACTTTAGTATTTAATTTTAGTTTAAATGTAATTAAAATTTATGCTTATTTTAATATAATAACAATTTCACAATTGCTATGAGTGATTTAACTCCCGATACATTTATGTGCGTTACAGCTATTATAAAATACCAATACATTTATTTTATTTCGAAATATTATTTTAAACACCGTTACTCCTTTCTTCAATGTATAAGTTGTTCTAGATACCACCACGCGACTCATCCCGCAGGTAGGCTTATAAATACAGACACAAAGAACAAAACGTAAAAGAAACAACACTCATTGTTAAAATTGTAATCATTGTTATAGGTACCTGAACACATATTTGAAAGTGAAGTTGTAAAGTTTAAAGCCCGTCTTGAGTCATCGACTGTGGACTTTGGCCCGCTTCAATGGGCGGCCCTTGCGCCCCGATTTGTCGAGATGTGCCGGCGCATGCACTCGCCCGGAGGGGTAACGACCACGGCGCGTCGTTATGTATAAAATTGCGATGCACATGTAAATTTTCTACTGAACATTATAAAATATATTGCCATCTGCACTCTACATATAACCAGCGTGTCTGAACTGATAAAACTTCTCATCTGCCAGTTTCAAGGTTTGTAACTATTTTTAACCGATTTCCAAAATAAGCGTAGGTTCTAAGTTTGACTATATTATATTTCTTTAATGTATGTTCACCGATTTCTGCGTCAATTGTAGACCGATATCGAAATTTTAAAAAGTCTTTTTGTGCTAGATTTCGTGTTACCTCTAACTTCATACCATTTCAATTAATATCTATAAAACATTGGGATTTAAAGCTACAATCAAAATTAAATAGGATTAGAATTATTGGGTTGGGTTCATTTTTCATACAAGGTACTGTATTATGTTTACATGAACATTCAATAAATTTTTGAGTCGCTGCCTAATTTAAATTGCTAGGTAAGTAAATGCACGAATAAATATTTAATTTAAATTGGACACTGCCTCCAAACATATGTTATGTGCATATAAACATAATACACAAATAACAAAGCAGATTATATTTATCTTATTTTAATAATTTCTTAGTAAAGACGTTTATAAATCAAACACCATATTGCAAAAAAACTGGTTTGAGACCTTTTACCTTTTTTATTTACCTTCCAGACACTGTAGCTGATTTTGTATGAATTTTTGCAACTTGTAACAAGTTCCGTTTTCCTAGATACTATACAGTTCGACATTTCTACAATGCTATAAAAGATATCTACATGTAACAAAATCAATTTTGTTACATTAAGTTTTTTTTTAATTATCAATATTATAATTTCTTCTTTTTTCTTTCTATTTCTAATGTTATCAGTATTGATAATGCTCTGTGGTAATTTCTGATAATCAATAAAGACAAAAAACCTAAATATATATACAATATAAATCAAACGCAATCTATACATTTGTTGCTTAGATACTTTAATTAAGTTTTTGATTAGCTCTCTACTATCACACCGCGCCGGCTGCATTGTACATTGTATTGTTTTTTTTTTAATTCCACTAATGTTGCAGCTGTCGCGACACGTGTGGGATGGCTCGTGCCCATGATGGTATCCACATGTGTGCATTTATACTACAACCATACGCAGCGGCCAGCGCCTTGTTTTTTCTTTACCTTGGCACACGGACTACACTCTACAATCTACCTGACAAAGTACAGTGTAGACCAAATTATAATTATGAATAATAAGAAACTTTATGCATGTCGACATTTGTAAGAATAATGTCGGCCCAATGTATGTTATTATTGTTTACAGCGTGGCGGCTTACACGGAAGTTGGTACACGGTTCAAAGAAAAATAATAATACATATTTTTCGTCAATCTCCTGTAACGCAAATGAATCATTTCACAACTATTTGCTTTGATTTATTTGGTTTGACATGAAACATTTTAGTTCAGATGTTTTTTTTTTTAGATTAAATGTTTTTTTTTTCTTTTATTGGTATACTTGTATAGGTACTTAACATTCGAATTCAGATTTCCACGCATCATAATGTTTTTGATTTTAAATAACAAGCGTTAAATGTATTAAATATCACGGAAATCGGTATTTCCCTTTAATGAGTCAACGCTAACAATGCAATCACTAAACAATAATTTTATTTACAAATCCCCACTATTAGTTAATGGCACGTATAAATACTTCAGGGAACTCGTAATCGACTATCAATAATTGTTGTATATAGTGTAAACACAAGCAAGTATACTATGCGTAGTACTGACACGACATGTGGTTTTTAATTCCGTTAGTTTATAAAAGTAAAGCCAGGTGCTTGTATTTTTTGAAATGCGAGGGCAATGCACGCGCTGTCACCCCTGAATCCTGAGGCTTTGCGTCTGTATAAAATAAAAGCCGACGGACCATTGAACCCAACACCTGGCATTATATTCCTTTACTATGGTATCTGTAAAGAACTAACCACTATCCATGAGGGAAGCAATGGTGCATGCGATAATAGAATATAGGTTACAGTTTCAAGTATGTAGGTAAGTACCTACTTATTCATTAAATGTTTAAAAAGGTGTTCGGTGGCAAAAAATGAGTATCGTACATTAAAGCATTTGCATACACAGTATTAGTTCTATCTTACTCAAATCCAGAATATACACCTTTCTTCGTTACATATTGTATTTTCTAACGCGCTATAAGCAGCTTAATAAATAACTAAACATTAATTTATATATTTAGGCAACACGTGCATAACGGATTGAATGAATGCCTGCCATCTCACTTGCAAGTGCTCGTATTGACGACGTATCTTTAATCTTTGAAATATTTACTAGTATTTAAGTAACGAATTAACACGCACAGGTGTTTGAGATTTACCAAAAAAAAAAGGCTCGTAAAATAAAGCCATAGCTTATTACTGGCGCTGCACGTACAGTTGCTTGTGCCGCCGGCATCTTTTTGTTTCAGGTGTCACCTGCCTGTGTCATCATCACCTGCCGTTCAATGTTTTCGAAACGGCTCGCCAGATGTTTGTCTCTTACCAAAAAAAAGACAGCCTAAGGTGCTGATGCTGAACTTGTATTTAAAGCAATAAGAAAATATCACTAACAATGCTCTTTGGTAAAATTATGATTTCGAACCACAATCGTCACTTTCATAAAAATCACAACCGTGACGTAAACGATATCAATAACTTTTTATTATTTGTCAAAATTACAGAATTCAGATTGCAAACAGTTCCCATTTGACAGTAACAACTCTAATTGAAGTTCGTTAACGAAATAAATTAAGGTATTAGTGGAAAACTGCGAGACCTGTTATGTGTTAAGTGTTAACAGCTAAAACCGCATAATAAACAAAATATTCCACACCTACTTACCAAGAACTCATTGTAGTCGGTTTTCCCGATGTTTAAAGACTTATTTTTGCACAAGATATTTAATATTTTTAGTACTTATAAGACTTCGCCTACACAAGAAGACGGTAACTTAGTATTACCAACACGAAACAAATATAAAAATTAGGCCTGGTGAGTGTACTGGAGTACATAGTACATACATATAATACGTCTTGTGTGATTGGCTGTCTCGAGGCGCCCACTGGAGGTTATCGACGCTGCGAAATGTCGCGACCGCGACCTTGAGAGGTCCTTTGACCCTACGTCGGAGTTATATTACACCTGCTAAAGTGCCCCTCACACGTTCAATGTTTAAATCTTAACTACCGTTTGATTGTACACAACAATCCCTATGGTATATTTAGTTGCAAGCTATTTACGCTGAAACAAGATGTTTTTATATTACATATTTTTGGAGATATTTTATATTATAAGTACATGGTCTTATTAAAATATTCTGATTATCAAACATATTAATCTAATTCTTTTTATAGCCAAGAAAATGCAAACTAAATCAGAGACTTAGATACTTAAAGTATCTTAAATATGTACCTACATGTTTATAACTAAGAAGTGTCCTTTGTTTGCTTTCACTTCGCGTACGATACTCTGTACACCCAATAACATGCATTTGATGTCAAAGATATGCTATTGCAAAAAAAATTCATGTCATTTCATCGATCAACGAAGAATATTACCCATATTCTCATTCATATCAAATATGCGATAATTTTGTAAAGTCCCACATGTTTATCGGGCCTCAGCACTGTTAGTAACCTTCAAATGTTACCTGTTTGTTTACATCAACTGAGTAAAATATTTTTTGCGAAACTTATCCGTTTCAGAATACTGGTATTTCCCAAGGTCGCTAAAAACGGATGCATATTACATTATTCATGCACCAATTAATTAAGGAAACTCAAAAAAAAATAAACAAATTATAAGTAGAATCTTCTAAATTTTAATTAAAACAATATTCAATGAGTTCAATTGTCAAATAAACTAACTAGTCTACAATTTCAGCAGATATAATCTTACAGGAGCTACTCGAAATGCGATTATATTCATATAATTATATTATAACATATATGTTTATGAAGGAGTATGAACGGAAACATATTTAAATTCTTTACGATCAAGTATCCAAGTATTATAAAATTTAAAATATTTACTGGTACACTTACATTATTTAAACGATATTGAAATTAACATTAGTATCCCGCGACGACGCGACGATAACGTTTGATATTGTAAACTAACTGGCGTGAATAACCTATGTAATTAAATTCCAAATTGTTTCAAGTGATTACAGTACATGGTTTACGATATAAATTTAATGTTTTAAACATTAACGAACAATTCCCTCGTAAGTACGATTTTTATTGTCTTAATAATAATCATAATAACTACAAATAAACCGAGTTTTTAAATACAAATTAATTAACAACGGTAAATAATTTTCAAGCAACAAATATTTTCCGGAAAACAAGTTATAATTGTAATGTTATGTCTTTCGCCATGCGTAGGTAGGTAAACAGCACACACAAAACGTAAACAACTTTACACATAATTGCAACAAAGATTAACTACCCCGATAGAAATGTTTATGCAGTTTCGGTTATTATATTTTAATTCGTATCTCCATGTGTTATTAAAAACGAAAATTCGTTCATAAATTAATAATCGTGTGAAATCAATTTTTGGGTACTAAAATCGCGGTATACTTGTCGCTATTCCTTTTTCCTCGTACCTTATTCATGGTAATCACCAGAGCAAAGCGGTCGTTGTACCTACATAAAACAAGCAACTTTAAGATGCTACAAATGAATCATACAAAATAACATGAACGCATTAAGGTTTGGGAATTGCTCTAATGTTTAAGGAAAATAACACACTTATCTATATATTTTTTAAATTATCTAGTACTATTAAATATAAATATATAATATTACATGTTGTTTACATATCTCGGGGTAGCTAATTATGAAAAATATATTTATTTTTTTTTGTAAGAAAAGTCAATTTCTTAATATTGACATTCGCGTAAGTAGTACATTAAATAGGTATATTTATAGGAAACGTTCACGATGACATATCATATACAAACAGTACGTGGTATATTTGGTAGAGTTTGCACATTTTTGTTGTACAATTAGAAGCACATGTCTGTATATATTCATAATATAGTCACGTTACAAACGTTATTTTATTCCACAGACATTTGGTTAATGATTTCGCGAAGCTCGTCACGTCGCGCCAAGACCAATGACCTGCTAATTCGTTGAAGGGTCTTTTTTTGCTTATATACTTGATAACCTTCAACTTACTAATTTTCAGGTGGCGTGATACTTCTTTGCATTTTTTAATTGTGAACAAATAGTGCAAACTATCACAATGAACTTTGATAATAATAATTTCAGCAATAAAAACGACTACATACTAAAACTTCATTTATATTAGGAATACCAAAAAATTTACATCGTAATGTAACGTCCATGCGTTTTGGAAGTGATAACTTGTCATTATCTGGGTACAAATTCTTGTACTGTGACCTGCTCTGATATTTACGGGCATAATGTTAGTATCTATTGTACATTAATTGTTTTCAAACGACACAACGTAACGATGTTTATTTGTTAGATAATGTTTGTAAACTATATGGCAGTCATAATTACTAAACTAATTTTGTAATGAATCATAACATTCATTAACAGTGACACATTAGCGCTGTACAATATATTTTGCAGAACAATTTCAGGAATAAAGAGATTAGCCCAAAACTTAAACGTTTATTTTAGGTTTTACGTTTGAAAATGCACACGATTTTACCGATTCTTTATATAACAATTTCTTATGTTAACGCAAAAAAATATATAATTATAAAATGTAAATAGATATTGTAACTTTGACTTTTCGGTTGATCAACACCTCAGTCAGCCTCGTGACCATATAGCCTGCGGAGTCTTCAAAAGGTTGGGAGTAAATTAAATTCGATAACTAATTTTATTTTTAAGTCTCTATATTGAAATCACCCAAAGGCATTTAAATTTTATAAATATAAAGTTTTAGTAATGATTCGTTTTATTTGAATGACTTTATTTATTAGTATGATTTATTTATAAATATAAAATTTAAATGATAGACAATAAGTAACTGAAAGTCACGCCGCGCCTCGCCGTAGGCATATCAGAATGAATAACCGGCCCACTCAATCGGGGTAGTTATATTGTCTTGAAGATAACTAACGAGAAACGTCAGTATGCTATTGCATTAGTATTCCGAGATTCTATAACCCCAAATTAACTAATCCCTATTCTTTTCCTTTAAGGCAAAGGATTCATTGAACCAGGAATGGTCGCGGGCAGCTATCTTAGTACAACAAGATACCCGGGGCCACCTTGTATCCGCCGAAAAATGCCAACGCTCATTTTGGTTTGTATGACGCGCCGTTGAAGTGTGTACTTAGGGACTGCGCCACGCCTGCTGGGACGACTTTATCCCCGAGCGTAGACAGTGGTTCGTAAGATAGGTGAAGCGAATATAACTGTTAAAAAGGCGTTTATTGTCGGTAGACATGACCTAACATCAGATGACCTACTGATTCGTTTTAAGGATAAAACAAAGTATATGCCAACGTTTCATGTTATGCGGAGTCTTGGAAATTCCAACACATTATCAAAAACATTAAATATGATTGTTATATCCAAGAAAGCGGTTAATCAACAAGGATTAAAGAAAAGGAAGTGTGTATTTTTAAAGTTTATGAGTGGATTACTCCATGTACAAAACAACCAATAATAAATTAATTAGTCCACAAATCGAGATACAGATGAATCATCTAAAAACGTACCGATCACATTTATAAATTAACTATACAATAAAAACTGTTTGTGTTGAACGTACAAATATAAACACAAACAATAAGGGCGATTCTATTTTATATTGGATTAAAAATAAATCAGGAATTATAAAGGAAACTGGCATGGCGAAGGAAGCGAAGTACGGGGTGCCGCCGGCGGCCCGGCGCGGCGCGGCGCGACGCGGTGTGGAGACGACAGCATACGCACATGGTATTGCTAGTGGACACAGGGCTACCACGCAACGCAGTTGTCATTTAAAATAGCCAATGACCCCATTCAAAAAATAACCCACCCAACTTTACATAAAAATACTGAATGTCTTTCAACGTATCGCTTAGCATACTAGTAGGAGGTATACTTAGTTATTCGGCTGTATTCTTTAAAAATATTAACAATTCTCATGGAATGCTAATTTTAGCAGCATCAGCAGACAAAACAACAGACAGCCCTACGCGAGCGGAATGCCTTCCACTCACAATTCCACATACTTTAATCACTTCCCGCGCGTCTAGACATCGACCTCTATTACAAAATACTCAATTGTACAAAACTAAATCTTAGGACCATTACTTAAGGTCCTTTAAACATCAAAACCAAGCAAACAGTAAAGATGAATAAAAACGGGCTCGCTGTCCTCGGAAAGTGCATTGATCTCGGGCGCGTCCTTCTGTGGCACAAAAATCGCTGCACGTGAAGTCGGCCTCTCTTTTGCTTACAAATACGGGAACTGGGTGCGAGCAGGAGGCAAGTAACGTAGTAGACAGGATGCGCGTGGTGAGCCTCGGCCAATACACCCGAGCGCAATGAACGGCAGCCATTAAATGTGGAAGTGCCACGCTACGTTTGCCGCCAATATTCACTATACATATTATATCCATTAATGGAAAACACCGACGCGACGCGACGCTTGGAAAAACTAATTAATAAATATAAACTACTATACTAATAATCAATGTTGACTATGTGGATTCAAATTACGAACACGGAAAATAAAAAAATAATATTAACTTGATAGCAAATGATGTTTCATTAATAATTACATGCATATTATAAAATATACGCACGAAATATCTTGCCACTCATTATTTGACGATAGCAAACCTTAACGTCAAATTAAAAAACGATTATAATAACAGTAAGTATTTAAATTTTTCTTGGTATAAAATAGAAAGTGAATAGCCGCAACTCATTTACTAATCACAGCATCGTGGGAAACATTTTTATAGCTTCCTTCAAAATAGTGCCTACCTACAACAGAATTTCGCGCCAAAATCAAACGAGGTTCCAACGTGGTGTCGACCACGTGGCGACTGTTTGTAATTCGCAGACACAAAGAGAAACTTGAAAGTTGAAAATATATGAGTTGGATACATTTTTTCAATGTAATATTTAAAACACAAAAAATGTTACGTTTCAAATGAATGAATAAATAAAGATTTGTTACCTTTGTAAAATGCATTTTAAAACTATAACTCGCCATGTTTTTATGTTTTTATTGGAAAGGGAACAACAAAATGAAGGCAGGTACGAATTCAAAAGCGTAGGGTATAGACAGCATGTGCAATCGGTTGTTGCCTTAGAGTGTGTGGGTGCAAATTCCAAGAAGGATGGGATGCCTGCAAATACATTCAACTTTGCTTAACCGGCTCGGCTCGCGGACTACAGCCTGGGACTGTGTCCGCGCCGCCTCACCATTTCATTTTAAATACCACGCACAACATTTAATTTATTATTTCGATTTTATTTAATACCAAAAATCATAGTTTATGTTTATTACTTAATATATTTGATGACTGTATTGCTATGCACATACGTGGTAATTATAAAATAAAAACATAACGAATCGACTAACTATATTCAAACCAAAAAGAGGGCAAGTATTGTATACATTTAGTTTTTCCTTCCCCAAACATGATAGATTTATAATATTGTGATATTGGTAATTAGCGACAAGTTAATTACGATACCTTGAGAAATATCCTCATAATTAAATAAGTAAGAAGCGGATTTAGGGAAAAAATTATTATAAATCAATTAATAAAAGAAGACCTAAATAATAATACGTGGTTACATATAGTTTCTTAGTTTGAACGGGCTCATTTTGAATTATGCCATTAAATATTAATAAATTTTTACCATGTAACGATACCAGACTAAGTATAAAAATAATTTTAACAAATAATTAAACCGCCTTCAAAAACCACTCAAAACCAAAAAATTATTTCACATAACAGGTATATATTGGATACCAATTTTGGAGTCGGTGCCTAAATAGAATTGCTACTTAAGCTAGATAAATACATGAACAAATGTACGGAAACATTGTTTAATTTTAATTGCATAGTCCATGTATGAGCTAAATTTCTTTCTAATCAATTAAAAGGAGTAGGTTTGCGTTTACTACTAACAAACATACACAGTGATAGGTGTAATACCAAGCACATGTATGGTATTTCACCTTTTTCTTACCTCTTTTTTCGGGGCAGAGAGTGTAATAGACCCACATTTGACCAGCTATATGTAACAGGGTGAGCATTTGGGTTGTGTACAGTTCACAAATTTAAATATTTCCTCAATAGTTTTCATTTGTTGTGCTGCGGCGGTGTGTTTAACTCTAGCGACGATCTGACTTGCTGACTTTTTACACTGGCAGAACATTGTTTTCGTATATTTGTTAAAAAAAAAAAACAAAGCTTAAAATTCGCGATTTTGTTTTCTTAACCGATATAATTATTCTAGTTTTTTCAGATTTAAAACCAAACTACTGCAGAGATTTAAAAAAAAAATGTAATTTAATTCTATGGGACCAATCTGGACGTACATTCTTTCGAATAAAAAAAGCATTTTTCAAATCGGTTTATAAATGAGCGAGATCTGAGATCTGAGGTACAACAACAAACATACAAAAAAAACATTCACGTCGAATTGATAACATCCTCCTTTTTTTGATGTCGGTTAAAAATTGATCATCCGTCTAGATTGCAGTTGGTACGAATACATAAAGGACTAAATATTAACCTTATTTTGATAAACGGGTACAAAATTAAAATCTACAGTAAAGTACACAAGCGTTAAAGAATCGAATTATGTTAATGTAAGCTACCTTCCATGTATTCGCAGCCATATTAATTAATAATATTTAAATCAGTTTTTACTTCTGTGATTATAATATATGTATATTCCTATATCCATAAATGTGTAGAAGCAATTAATACTGTATAGTTTTATTTAGTTTGTGCAAAATATCGGCTTAAGCCGTCTGGACGTTGAACTCGAAACATGAAAATAAAAACACCTTGTAATTACACAAATATTAAACCTCACCTCTAGTACATTATTATCTTATTTGTTTTCTAATTCCATTTTGTGTTCATCATGGTTGTAAACAAGGCATATGTACATAAATATGTATACAGATTCTTTTTATTGTTTAAAACTTACGAACTCTACATAGAGCATAATCGTATCATTATAAAACACCATTTCTGTAACAAAAATAACTCACTATCGGGTCTCTGCTAGGTAAATTCTAGAACCTGCAACCGAACCTGCATCCATCGTTTCCCTTGATAATGTTATTTAGAGCCTACTTCACTCACTGGTTTTGTTGTGATTATTTTCTTACCACTAGCACAAGACTTATGATTGATTTACTCGCTTTAGAAAAGATATTTGGACCAAATACATAACTATGAGGTAACCGTCTCGTCAGAGCAAAATACTTTGTGTATGAAGTATAACCGTGTATACTACAACTCATTGTCGCCAAGACTCCACTCAAACCGAAGCCTGCGGACTCAACTTAAGGACAAAGGAAAAATGTAAAAATACAATGTATGAGAGCCAAAAAACTGAATCACCAAAGACCACGTACACAAATACGTGGAAAACTGAATGAAGACGCAGTAAATCAACCTTGGAAACATGAAATCTTCAATTATCTACGCAACATTTTAGAGGTCCATGACCCAGTTGGTTCGTATTGCCCGCTACAGACATTCGACGCAACATGATGTCCATAAATATAGTATGTAATATTACATTATTAGTTGACATCTGATTTTTTTCCACCACAATATAATGCTAAAATATATCACCTATTTTAAATTATATTAAATAATAACAAATTAACTATTCACGCGCTTACTCGTCTCTACAATCATTAATTTTATTTTAACTTTTTAACGGATACTTTATTTCTTTGTTCTTTATTCAATAATCATTTGTATATCAATAATTGCAACTTCCTTTTCATATATAGAAACGTTAGCTTACTTGAGACAACCCTATGTGAATAGTAAGATCGGACTTCGGACGCAAAGGCGCGTGGCGCGGTCGTTCGCCGCAGTTGCATGCCGTCGCATCGTTTGCGAGAGCAGACTGCATTCCAAGCATTTCATGTCTCGCGCACCAACTTACTTCTCTCCGAGGAAAATCTAACTAACCGCCAATGGCTGTAGTGGCACTTGTATTGAGTGTTTCTAGTAATTATGGAGTAAGTGTTTAACTTAAATTTCAAAGAGTTTATTACTACGTACTTATGAGTAGCATACAGATTTAGAAAAACATTACGTGTTGTTATTACGGTGTATTTAACCCATAAACTCACGTCTAACCAACGAAGTACTTCCGTGAAAGATATTTTAAATCCCGCCTTTGTTCTAAATATAGTTCTATAGAGAAATGAGGCAAGGAGTTGTGTGGATACGATGAGTCATGATAAGGGCATCAAGCCCTAACCAATACATTCAGTCATTCACCCTCAATATTAGGACAGTCGCACACTTCCGCTCATGAAATCACAAGAGTTTTAAAATGAATTACAACTTATGTTAAACAAATTTGGAACATAACAGAGTATACAATGACGCCAAGTCATTTGATTTGTTATTTATAGCTTTAAATAATTATATTTAAATTTAGATATGTGTAATGTGTATAATTCAGAGTGAATACAAGAAAGTACATATGCTCACGTAATTTCATTGCAGCTTATTAATCACGCCTTATAGAGAACCACGATAGTCGTCAAGAAGCGCGGGTGGTCTGCTCGTGATTCATCGGTATTGTCGGCTCTAAAAAGGTATGACACACGAACTTAAGGAACAACTTTGCAAACAAACGCGTGCAAAGTGTGTCACAACCGTTCTTTGTAATTTTGGCAAGTTTAATAACAAACAACGAAAAAATCTTAGAATTGATTGCGCATTCAAAACTTTAAACGAAAACGATTAGCAAACGTGGACGACCTGTATTAAACATACACAAAACTACATGTAGGTATTCGGTAGTGTACTTTGCGGTAGAAAAATAACCGCAAAATTACATTCTGCGAGATCGGTGTGTCTCCAGACATCGTTATAACTCTGAGAAAAAAGTATCAATTAATAGTTCATTCAGCTTTATCACATATTGAAATTCCATTCTCCGATTGGGAGCTTTAAATATACTTGAGAATTGTATCCTGCATTATAATGGCAAGATAATTATATTATTTATTAAATTAAGACGCAAAAGAGATTACAATCAAAAACTATAAAAAATATTAAAATATACAAACATAAAACTAGATTGTATTCCTAAACTTTGCGCCCTTATACTATATAATTACTAAAAGTGCGGGTTAAGATAAATTGAAACCATTGAGTAGTGTATAGTTAAAAAATTTAAACAAGAAAATAGTATTAGTGTAACTTAACAATAAATCACTAATTATAATTTACCTACACAAATCTTATTTGTGATGTGAGGATATTTAATGCCTAGCATGTGACGATATTTCAGAAGTGTTTGGCAAAATAATACCTTAATTGAATCAAAATTAATGCCTATTGACAACTTTGTTTTATTTGAATAAATTAATTATGAATTTGGTGGACCAGTGCTGCGTGCGCACTGCGTATGTACACGTGAACGTCAACACTCAACCAACATACAATATCGCATCTAAATATATCCACACGGCAAACATAATGTCAATATATGCATATACGTCACACTTATTCAATTTAGAAACGTAGATAACATTAACCTTAACACAATCAAATTCTGCTATGCTATTGTTGACACTACCGGTGTAGTTAAAACTAGTTATAACAGCTTCTATTGAGGCGCAGTCTTTGATCACTTTATTATATTATATTTATCCGCCACGTAATAAACCATAAAAATGTTAATAAGCCGCCTTAGATATTCAGGCATGTTGAGATATACGCCGTGGCATACAGTCATAGTGTATTCGCATGCGGGATTTATCGATTTTACGAAACAGTTCCGAACATTATATCCCTATAATAATTCATTTATGGTCTGAAAGTAACTCAGATAATTTGTTGACCAAAATATACAATACACTAATGATGTTTTGAGATGCTAAAATCAACGTCTTTAAAATTTTTACTGACAGATTAAATAGTAACGACAGAGCAGATCCTTCAAAGTCATATGTAGGCAAATCTAGGGGTATGTTTCACAAGTTTTAAGAAAATGTTATTTGACAGTTAACGTATTTAACAGCAAAATAAACAGTACTCATTTTATTACCATATATATGCGAGGATAGATTAGAGTGTGATTTTTGTATTTGGTCGGCTTATGCATTTGTATTTTGTATCACGAATCTCATTTAGTTCACTTACACTCACTTATATTGTGAAATAGACCCTTAAGTGATTAAATTTGTATCATCACCTGATCGCCAAACCATTGTAAATCTCATATAAAGAGATAGAGAGAAAAGCAGTCCGATATCGGACTTTAATAGATTTTTGAGACATAATTAAATTCTTTTGGAATTTTAGGTATTATAGGCGGAGGAAATCATATATGATGGTATACCATCATGTAATTCATTTACTCGATAGCCGCTTTATGGTGATAAGTATGTATATTAAAAAAAACATTGCCATAAGCCTTTATTATATGCACTTAACTCTAGCGTTAGCGCTAAATTTACTAACAAGGTGACGACCAAAATCGTTTTCGAAATCGGTTCATGGGTTATGGCGGCTTATAACAAAAAACTCTCTTTTTTATAAACTTAACACAATATCTATTATAGTTTACGTGTTATCTTAGCAGTTGAAAATCAAATAGCATCGTTTAACACGTAATTCGCAAAAAAGTTTTATCATCACAGGTAAGCTTTGTTGCATGGCAAATGTATTATATTTTCTCAACACTCGAACCGTTAGTATAAACTATATAAAGCATGTGATGTGCGCGACTGTGGCTGGGTGAGTAGCGAGTACATTCACCCAAGTGTCGGTCGCGGACGGCGGCGCCATCGCCCTCGCCCAGCCAACCCTCCGACGCGGTCGCTAAATACTTTAATTTCGTCCTTTTCCCTGCCTAGGGACGTCCCAGACAAGATGCAAGAGCGCCCGTCTGGCATTTAAATAGCTTACGAACTCTCTCTTTCACACACATAGACACAAACTCGAGTTGGTATAATACATTGTTGTTTTTATTTTGCATGATTAAAAAGTTTTATTTTTATAATTTTATGTATCGTTCATTGATTTCATTTTATATTTAAAACAACGCGATAGTGCGTATTTAAATTAACCAATTGTATTTTCGGCGGACGAACCCAAAATCGTCCTTTTTCCTTTAAGTTCGACAATTTAGTAAGGTATCGTTGGTAGGCATAAGCAACGATCATTTACCATCAATTGACAACTTGTTTGTTCCCCCTTCTACTCTAAAATTAGAAAACGTATAACGATCAAAATAGACGGTAAAGTTATTCAGCGACCTTGATAAAGAACAATATTTTCTTACATACGAGTATGAAAATAAACTGATGATTTGATGCAATAAAAATGTAATAAACCATTATGTTCAATCATAACGTCTGTCCACAATGAACAGAAACGGAGGCATGGGGCAAGTTTCACAAGGGGCTCCACATAACGCAGAACACGAAAGGTTACCGGCATTCATTTCGCACCCAGCTTATAGCATTAAATCAAGCTCGTTGTGTATGAATGCTGATTGTGTTGCTCAGACGGTATTAAATTTCCACAATCACTATCAAAGACATGATTTAATTTAGAAACCAGTAAGTTGAGAGTAGATAGAGGTCGTCGCGCGTCTCGCCGCCTCGCCGTCTGCTCACCTTGGGTGAACCCAGCTCGGGAGCTCACATCCGGCGATATCTTAAGCGATTTCAATTTAAATATGAATTTGTGTGTCAACATCTCTCTTCGGCGTATAAACCAGTGTGTACGCCGTTCGTTACTTTCACTGGGTATCGCCGTAAATACAAGTTTGGAACTGGTTTGTTGCAATTGCTTCTTGTGTACATAAACAACGTGTTCGTTACAGAGGCTAGATGTAACTCTTGTGGTGGAACGTTCCTACTTAATGTTCAATGCAGCTCCATAATAATTCTATGTATACTATTATATGAAGCTATAGAGTTTATTTGTTTGTTTGAACGCGCTAATATCGGGAACTATTGGTTTAAATTAAAAAAATACTTTAGTATTGGATCCCCCATTTATCTAGGAGGGCTATATAACATCTCGTATGATCAATAGAAGCGGAGCGTCAATGAAAAATGTTGTAAATACAGGGAAAATTTATTCCTTTTGAGAGCTTCCGTTACGTGCACTGCGTAAGCGGTTAAAGTTACGCAACAAATAGGTATGACGGATTTTTCCTCTTGAAAAGATCTAAAAAATATATATTAAATCAAACTCTCACGCCGCTTCTGTTTGCCTGTTTGAACGTGATAGACTCACAAACTACCCTACAGATTTCGATGAAATTTGATATGGCGACAGTTTGAGGCCCTGCGAAAGATTTTTGGCTACTTACTTTCGCGGAAAAAGTATATAGCGGGACTATCTCCCGGAAAACTTTTTCACGCGGGCGGAGCCGAGACCAAAAGTCAGTGTTAGTATAAAACAGTGAACTATAAAAGCAATTTTTCATCCTCCCCGCTGGGAATGTTTTTATTCTCGCATGATGGAAAGTTATGCGGGCTGCTAGCGAATATAACAACACAATAAAATAATAATAGAGCTTTAACTAGCTGATAAACATCCCACATATTTGACAGAACGCGTGTGCATTCAACTCGTGCGACCAAAATCGTATATACCATAATTAAAAACTCCTTTGGCTATAACGTGAGTAGAATACGAGTACTATAGGTAGTAAAATTACCGCACGTGTACGGTGTACGTGTGTGATAAGAGTGCAACAACTGCACGACAAACTATCGATTATTCACACTACTGTAAAGGTAATAAATTGGATCTTAAATTACGTAACTTCTCCACTGTTGCTATTCTAAAGGTATAGAAAATTAAAACGTGGCGCGTGCTGCAGGCACACTATATTCTTATCAGCAACAAAGAACAATATCGTTAAACACGAAAAACGAATGAAATTTTCCATTATTGCAATAAACTGATTTAAAATGAAAACAATAACGTACTACTTGCACGTGGATGATGCAGGGGCATTGAGCTCGGCGCTGCACACGTACAACCTTAGTCACATTCGATTTAGATTTACATTGAAATGTTTTCAAAACAAATTCTTTACTAGTGACAATACCGCAAAGGGTCTCCAGATAACATTATTATGTAGGTACAGATTCGTGAATTTTTATCTTCAACGGTGTAATCAGCAAAACATTTTTAAAAACGTTTCCATCACGTTGAATTTCTTTATTATCACAAGTCGTTAAAAAATATATTTTATAGCAATGATCTATTCATATTAGTTCACAGAAAGAAAAATGGATCAGCAGGGCGCGATGTCTGAGTGTTTTATTTATATTTTTCATTGAGATGCCCGTCCCTCACCATCGGTCACGGCACACGACCACAATAACTTGTAACAAACAAAATATTCCATGATGAAATATTGCTTTTTATTTTTTTGTTGTTTTTACATAACCTCTGTGTAGCTATTTTTAAATAAATGCTATGACAATATTACCAAGTATGTATTTTCTTTTCGCTCGCACAATGAATGTGTAGGTTTGAGCACAGATAAAATATTTTTTCGGAATATTGTTTTCTCTGAGTGCATTCTAATAAAAAGTAATGAAAATGTTGCAATTTTCAACTCAATAATTACTGGAAATTTTGCCGGTATTACTCACAATTTGAACCCGAAATAACCTTAGCATTACATCCTCAGCATTTGTTGGTTTCTAACAGTTTTCGCCATTTTCTGTAGTAAAATCCTCCCTAATAACCGTAGCATCTTATGTTAATTCGGTTGTCAGATAGTTTAATCTGATAATTAGCTATATTCTGATATATTAACTATATTAAAATAGTCAACATACTATTATTCCCTAAAAAGTACAGTTATTTGTGGAAGGCAGAAGCAAAGTATTTCAAAACAAAAGCATTACCAATTCTCACAACAATTTAACCGCGCTACGCTTGCCAAACATCACAAATAATTATAATTAATTAAAACTAAATCATTTACTTACAAGTATTTATTTTTGGAAAATAATGTTAGTTGTAACGTACGCTAGCTTCAAGTATATTTATGTGAAAAACAAACTATTGCTATAAATACAAAGAGATATAAGGTATTAAAGAGATGTAAGGGCTTAAAAAGATTAGTAAAATTGGAAATTTGAATATTGTAAAAGAGTAAAAAAATCGGGTTGGATACTCGAGTAAAGGCGCGGTGTAAGAAAATGAGGGGCGACGGCATGCGGCAGAGTGTGCATGCTGGTGGCTCATGTTGCGGCTAAATGCGGACTTGACACCAAATAGCACGCAGAAATAAACATATAATACAGACGCACACACGCAGAAGTAAATCTGTATAGTAAACAACAATATTCATACAAAATGGTATCTACGTAGAGCAACAGTAGAGCCGCAGATACACTGGACCAATAAAGAATTTACATGTGGGCATTGAGCATTCATTTAGAATTACTCGCATATTTGTACGGCATGTTGTCGTGCAGCGGTAGGAATGTAAATATTCAAGTGAAGGGCAACATACCAGAACAAGAACATGTTCTATTGAAATTATACGATACACTTTAATTAACAAAAAACAACGGGGTTATCACTGTGTATAGCTGATCATGTTATGCAATAAGACAAAACTAAGAAAAAATAACAAATATAAATATCATCTCTAAAACAAGATAAGTGAAATTGTCAAACTAATGTACTACTAACAACAAAGTTTTATTTTCAAATGTTCTTTTCCCAGCAGTGTTAGAGTCTTTACACACTAGCATTTTCGCGATCTTGTTAATCGAGATCTTTGCGTATTGGTTTTTATTTTGTTAACGTCACGATAATGGCATGTGTACGCGGAGTGTAAATTGCTGACGTTGGCCCAACTCGAGCGTGACGCGCGACCGTTTTGCTATTGTTTCTGCTCGGAAAATTCGTGTGCTTGGAATATACTAGTATTTTGTGTCCCTCATACTTTTCTATATAAATTAAAATTAACTGCACAATATAAAAAAGAAAAAACATACATTTCGTTCTAACTTGCAAGGAAACTCATCAACAACAAAAAACACGAACGTTTCAATATAACAATACAAACATTACATACAAAAATCTTATAAAAATATATATTTCGTCTAAAACCACTACCTATTTATTATTTGTTTATGTTAAAGGTTGATCTGAAAAGTCATGAAAATATGAGATTATGTTCATTACAATATTTTAAATATTTAAGCCGATGTTGAGTTATACGACTATACAAACATTCTTACATATTGTTAAAAGTTTTTAATACTTGATGGCATTTGATATTGTCAGTGTCCAGGAGCGTGCATTTATTTTGATATTTCTGAAAAAAAAAGTTGTACGCAGAAAATCAACATGTGCACAAAATAACTTCAGGGGCGCAATAACGACTGCCACAAAATAAGATTCTAGTTTGCGATACGTTAATGTATTTCTTAGTCGAAATATTACATCATTGTTTTTACAATTTGCGCAAAAAGAAAAAAAAATAGGAAGAAAGCACTTATAAAATATTGATATAATATTTAACGATATTCAGATTTGTTAGATTACTGAAGAATTGTTACGTTCAAAGATGCCTTCATTGATTTCTAGATCTTCTCGAACCCTAACGCGGTCCTTACAACTTAGTTTAGATGTATTTGCATTACACTGGTAATGTAATTAGGGTAATGTTTACCGTTGCGCGGCCAAGCGAATGAATCACATGGTGCGTGGGTGTCGAAACAGCGACGACCAAATCGGTCCCGCCCTACTACTGTCTCAATGTTTTTAACCTGACCCTGCTACATCATTGCCATCACGTGCGTTCAACACCGTGCAATACGTATATACATTTTACGTATAATTACTGGGCATTACATCACAATGACGAGCGCAATTCATCGCCGGCAAATGCTTTGTTATTCAGTTTTGGTGTTGTTACTGTTTAGGGTTTGTCGTGACGTTTATTTAGTGGATCGATTTCTTTGCTTAGTCTTAGCTACATTTCGTAATCGTATATAGTCCATATTATAAAGCGATACTAAATGTAAACTTGTTTCCAGGTGTTTTCAAAATAATGATAACATTCATTACTGAATTGTCAAATGTCGCGCATTTTATAAATACTTAATTAATCCATTTGTCAACAATATTTATTTTCCAGTATACATTTACATTCATAAAAAAATTAAAATGCACATGGACTCGTTTCCAATCTATGCATACATTAGATAGACACTTAAGCGAAATGATATATTCCATGCTTTTGCTGTATAAAATACAATGATAGTATACTTGGACCAATACTACTTTATATCATATAATGCACAAGATATGAATAATTCTTAGAGGGAGAATATACGACGTGCATTTATGTAGGTCGTAGAATAATTTCCACGCAATTCGATTACAATCGTTGTACGGGAATCGAACTACGGAAGTCGTCCATTTGAGGAATACTCGTAAAACGCAGGGCATTGACACAATAAGCGCCTTGGATAATATTATGTATGTGAAAGCTAATGGAGTTTACATTAATGGCATCGGTTTTTTTATATTAACTTCGTTATGTCGCGCGTCGTACAGTAAGTATCCATATTGTCTATGATATATAATTTAAAACCATATCAATACCAGAGCATAATGAAATACACTTTTATGAAGTAAGTATTCCAAAAGTAAAAGAGGGAATATTTCTCACAAATTATTTAAAGAGAATGCTTAGCAGTATCTTCACATTCTTCATGAGCCCACAATAGACGCCTTTAATGACATCCGCTACAGCCGAAAATATGTAGTGGGGTCACTCGAACCATCAAAGTCAATATACTACCGTAATGCTTGAAATATCTAAGACTAATTCATACAGCATCTGACAAAGGATACCTCATCAATGTTATCATAAACACGTATTACATCACTGCTACCTTGCGGTTTCTATTTAAAAATAGCATTCATTCAGAATCACGAGAACAGCATAACATTACATCATTTGGTACGTTAAGCGGACGTCACATTGTATAAGGTACATATTATATAAGTGAGCCAAATGACTGTACGTGTTTGTGTACGGGCGACGAGTGGCGCCCGCGATTGCCACGGAGGATGGAATCGCGATACAGAATCATGCGCCGCCTGGCGCGCCGCGTCGAGACGCGAGCCAAAGCTGTGCAATACCGAGGCGTCGGCAGCGGCGTCGTCGCGGTGCCGCGTCATCCATCCATCACATGCTCATCACCATCTATTAATAGAACATCCTAATACAATATACCCACACTACAATGTTTCCTTCCAGGAATTCTGTTCACTGTAAACAATATCACATACTCGACGAATCTTACCAACTATAGTTTTCATTCATTCACTGTTTATAATAGAGATTGTAAATATAAGATAACCTATAATCGGAAGGTCATGTTTGTATACATTACACGACGATATCATACTTCACGCTCGGGCGGTTTTATTTCGTAAGGTTATATTTAAAACGCACTTTGATAAGGGCACAAATATATTACACGCGCGCTCATGTGTGATACGAAACAAGTTTAAGGCCCGCTTGTTGCAAACAGTCCGTAAAAGCAAAATGTTTCTAAAAGGCATTGATTTCCTAAAGACACATATATATTATGTTTTTTTACTTATTTAATCATTGATAACAAGTGACACAACTATAAATTTTGTTTGCCAAGGCCTCATTATTTTTATATTTTTACGAACCTTACATTTACAGATTCTAGTAAACGAACATTAATTTTATAAACCTATGTTTGAATCGAATGTTTGCGTTACATATTTCATATGATTTTATTTTTTTGTGTCATATAAAACTTTAACTCAACGAATTTAATAATAACTACGCTATTATAATGTATGTCATCGTAATAATAAATAAACCGCCTTCAAAAACCACTAAAAACCAAACTATAATTTCACATAACATTACATTATACTGGTTACCAATTTGGGAGTCCGTAACTAATATGTTTAAAAAAAATATTTACACACAACATGCTTGCAACATACGTTCATGCCTATCTCATAATAGGGTAGGAAGATATGCAACTAAGAAAGTTATGGAATATTGAGCGCTTATTTTGAAACCTATACTGTGTCTATACTATGCAGCAGTGGTTATAATAAATAAATAAAAATAGCAAGAGGGAAAATGTTCAAGAGGATCTTATCTACATCATTCATTCATTTCAGGGCATAACTGTACCTGTATCGAGAATAAAGTTTCTTAGAAAGTTTCCGCTCAGCGTTTAGACTCATAAACTAAAGACTGTCGCTAATTGATAAAAATTACAGGAAAGATCTGCTAAATCTGGGAAACTATATCATGTAGGTGGAAACACCCTGTTTGTACTCTAATGGTTATAACCCCGAATAGATATTAATTCTACTGCTAGCGATCTGCCCCGGCTTTGCACTAGTACCATTAATTATCTATAGCCAGATGTCTTTTGGTGGTCCAATCATGGTGGATCACCCGCAGAGTGAATCTGAAGATTACCTAAAAATCACACCCAAACCCAAAAAATCACGTCATAAGTCGAGCGTCCTTTATATTTCGTTATTTCATATTTATTATTAACATTTCAACAAATTTTATTTAATAGTTTTTTCTCGTTCTCTATCATATCCGTCAGATTCAGATAAATATTTTTGTATTAAATTTTCGTGTCATCAGAGTAAATTTTCATCACCGTCTCAATAACATGTTTACAAAGAAGCTTTGTTTGCTCGAGTATAATCGAAATCAACAACCAACGCTAAAACAGGCAAAAAACAACGTGACGTATTAACACAAAGAAATTTATTTACATTTACGCATTTCAACTGCTTCATAACTAAAGAATTTCTATTAAACCATAAGCAAAACGTGACATATTGGACAATTCTCTTAGCATCGTTACAAAGTTCAATACAGTACTAATGAAGGTGTTTACATATTGTTCGTTCCCAATGAGTACTACAGAATATTACGAATCATCGTAAACATTATATTGTACACACGGGGCATAACTCATCGCAAACAAATCCAAGAATATTCTGCTAGAGTTACTGACACAAACACATTACACATAACCGGAAATACCCAGCTGCCTGCAACACGGCCACGAATATGCGACGAGCCAGTATTGTATGTGAAATTTACAAAATTAACGAGTTCTCGTTACGGGTTAATAAATATGAATCATAGGAGATGTTTAAAATATTTAAATATTTAATCAAATACCGATATTGTATTTTGTTATAAGCTTTAGTATCTGTGCGGAAAGAGAAACACCACGTTTTAAGATCTGAGGGCGCAGGTGTGCTTGATTACCATTTACGTTATGCTTGCATGTAACAAAACTTGTATCGCGAATTTATTATTGCCAAAACTGAATATTTATAAATATTAATGGTTACAAATAACAGGATATAAGCTGTGAACATATCAAACAACCTTATTGGTATTTTTTTTCTTAACAATGATGCATAGACGAGCAAATGGGCACTACAGGAAATACAGGGAATAGGGATTAAATAAATGTTGGTGTTATGTGGGCTCCAGAAAAATCACTTACCAAACGAAACTTAATGGCAACCTATAACTACACATTGGTTTTCTTTGAGATGATGCTAGCACAAAAAAAATATGTTTACAGTCTAACACATGAAATACTGCAAATGCTCTACAGTGACAGTTATAGAAAATAATACCTACAACAGAAGACACGCTACATGGAGCACTAAGTACATCGCATTAAGTTTCACAGTCAAGTCACATGATCGACGGAATTTACAAAGATATGGCAGTTATTTCCCGGTAGTTGTTTTGCGACAGATGTGAGTAACCGCCAAGGGTCAGTCACCAGCATGGGTAAGGTCCAAGGTTTGTCCAAATATGTGCCGCGCATGCTCATTTATAATATATTGCGCCGTATCTCCGTGTGGAACACGTGCTCCTAATTTGATATTGGGCAACTCGATAGTAACGTGCGTCTGCTTAAAATAAGCGAAAAGATATATGTTAAGTCAGTCTAAAGGAATAGGAACTAAGTATTCACTTTAGAGAAGTATCGTATCAATTATAAAACTTTAATAAGAGAAATTTAAAGATATCAATACATTTTAATTAAGGATAATCAGTAAAACTTCTTTATGGCTGTCGATAGTAGGCCGGATATGTGTCTTTCCCTTGATCAGCATAACACACGTACGGTGTAGTACTTATATGTTCGACATTTGCCGTGCTACATTTACCACGCTCTTTTTAAACATGGTTTCCCGAAACCCCACGTGAATATCAATCAATATTTTGATATGGTAATGTAGTTTAACGATTCCCATTAGGCGCTACCATGAGTCATGAATATGGTAATGCCGGAACACAATAATAGTAAGTAGTTTTTGTAACAAAGCGTGAGTGGTAAGGAGGGCGGGCGCTGGCCGCGACTCGCGAAGCGCGTTGGTGGCGCCTCTTCTGAAACACGTAAATAGGTTCAACGAACCCGACCTTGGCTGGCCGACGCAGACAAAATTGACTCCCTTTTTAACTTTATTGTAACACTAGCTTTTGCCCGCGGCTCCGCCCGCGTTATAAAGTTTTTCGGGCTAAAGTTTTCCGTTATAAAAGTCACGCTATATATTTTACCGGGAGCCTATGTTCTTCCCAGGGTCTCAAACTGTCTCCATGCCAAATTTTATCCTAATACGTTGGGTAGTTTTTGAGTTTAACACGTTCGGGCAGACCGATGCAGCGGGGGACTTTGTTTTATGATATATTTTTGTAGAACTCTTTAAGAGGAACAATCCCGTCATACATTATTGTTGCATAACTTTAACCGTTTACGCAGCGCACGCAACAGAGGCTCTCAAAACTAATAAATTGTCCCCGTTTTTGCATCATGTTTCATTACTGCTCCGCTCCTATTGGTCATAGCGTGACGATATATAACCTATAGCACTCCAGGAACAAAGGGCTATCCAACACAAAAATATTTTTTCAGTTCGAACCGGTAGTACCTGAGATTAGCGATTACTGCTCCGCTCCTATTGGGCATAGCGTGATGATATATATAGCCTATAGCATTCCAGGAACAAAGGGCTATCCAACGCAAAAAGAATTTTTCGGTTTGGACCGGTAGTTCCTGAGATTAGCCATTACTGCTCCGCTCCTATTGGGTATAGCGTGATGATATATAGCCTATAGCACTCCACGAACAAAGGGCTATCCAATGCAAAAAGAATTTTTCAGTTCGGACCGGTAGTTCCTGAGATAGGCATTACTGCTCCGCTCCTATCGGGTATAGCGTGATGATATATAGCCTATAGCACTCCACGAACATAGGGCTATCCAACGCAAAAAGAATTTTTCAGTTTGGACCGGTAGTTCCTGAGATTAGCGCGTTCAAACAAACAAACAAACAAACAAACAAACAAACAAACAAACAAACTCTTCAGCTTTATACTTAGTCTGGCCATAAATACTGTTACACTTAATTATAAAAAAATATTACATTTGAATTTCGAATCTGTCATTTTTATACGATTGTTCATTGTGTTTTCTCATTTTGGCGCCAATACATTGTAAAATATTTTGCGATATTAAAATGGTGTGGGGTGATAAAGAGAACCGAATCGCTGTGATAGCATTACACAAAGTAGGTATGGAGCCAAATGCAATTTTTAAAACTCTCCATACACTTGGTATTAGTAAAATGTTTGTGTACCGGGCTATTAATAGGTACAATGAGACCTCCTCTGTTTGTGACAGAAAAGATCTGGCCGTCCACGTAGTGTTCGTACGAAAAAGGTGGTCAAAGCAGTAAGGGAAAGAATTCGAAGAAATCCTGTCCGAAAGCAAAAGATTTTATCTCGGGAAATGAAGATAGCACCTAGAACCATGTCGCGTATTTTAAAAGATGACTTAGGACTTGCAGCCTATAAGAGACGCACTGGCCATTTCTTAACTGATAATTTAAAGAAGAATAGGGTGGTAAAATCGAAACAACTACTGAAGCGGTACGCAAAGGGAGGTCACAGAAAAATTTTGTTTACGGATGAGAAAATTTTTACAATTGAGCAACATTTTAACAAACAAAATGACCGTATTTATGCTCAAAGCTCTAAGGAAGCTTCCCAATTAGTCGACAGAGTGCAACGTGGACATTATCCGACTTCAGTGATGGTTTGGTGGGGTGTTAGCTATGAAGGAGTGACTGAGCCATATTTTTTGTGAAAAAGGTATCAAAACATCGGCACAAGTGTATCAAGATACCATTCTTGAGAAGGTAGTTAAGCCCCTTAACATCACCATGTTCAATAACCAAGTATGGTCCTTCCAGCAAGACTCGGCGCCGGGTCATAAAGCTCGGTCCACGCAGTCTTGGTTGGAATCGAACGTTTCGGACTTCATCAGAGCTGAAGACTGGCCGTCGTCTAGTCCCGATCTTAATCCGCTGGATTATGATTTGTGGTCAGTTTTAGAGAGTACAGCTTGCTCTAAACGCCATGATAATTTGGAGTCCCTAAAACAATCTATACGATTGGCAGTGAAGAATTTTCCCATGGAAAGAGTGCGTGCTTCTATTGATAACTGGCCTCATCGTTTAAAGGACTGTATTGCAGCCAATGGAGACCACTTCGAATAAGCTTTTTATATTTTTAATTGTTTTATATTTATGTATTAAACTGACACACTGTAAAAGTAATAAATGTTATTTGCAGTTAACAATTTTCTTTTTTCTTTATTACAATATTTATGGCAAGACTAGGTATAATAGTATAGATTACGTAATATTACACTGTAATTAATTAAAACATAGCACGCGCGCGAGTGATTATTGCATATTTTGTTCGTTATCTATGAATTATTCGCTTTGTAAACATTCATATCTTCAAGTAAAATACGTGCCTACATACTCAACACGTGAGTGATAACGCTATAAAATAATTGAGCAATATCCACACAATCCGTGTAGGTAAATGCAATGTTGTTTATATTCTATTGACATTATACAATGTTTCCTGTAGTAGGTAATGATCAGTTGTGCCCGCTTTGACCGACTTTTGCACATCTTAAGTTGACCCTTAGTACCCAACACTCAACAGACACAAAAGTGATGCGACGTGCGCGGCCTGTTTAGGATTCAACTTACCTCTTTGATGTTAATGGAATACCTATATTCAAACTTATAATTTAAATTTGGAATGGTTTTCATGAACTCTTTAAAAAATTAGGTACCTAAAAGAGGTACGCTCACATAATACTAAGATCATTTAAAAAAACGCTAGTAATTTTTCATCGACAACTGAGACACCGTTAAAGCCAAAAGTCTAATTGCCAGAACGATTTACCGACTGCATTTATGCATATCAGTACCAACATGATGTTTCGGGTTCTCTTACGGAAAATATCATCCTTCGCCATTTGATTAGTCCTTCCACGATGCTAAACGTAATGCAAACTTTTTTTTTTTTTCTCTTTATTTATTTATAGAGGGTTAAATCTTTACAGATTATGCCACCCTCATTATAACATCAACAAAAAAATACATAAAGAAAGAAACACAACTAACTAAGACTACTTCTTCGCTTTATACCTAAATTAACGAGTTTGTACAGTGCCCTGGCGATTTCCGAAGTAGGATTCGCGAGGACACTGTTACATTCTCCAGTCTCATAAAATTTATTATGAGTCATCGCCAGCTCGTGTCTCTGTGGCTCGTTCCGGCGACACTCCATAATGATGTGATATACATCCTCAATACTATTACACACTGTACAATTCGGAGAGTCTACTTTACGCATTAAAAAGGCAAATTTGTTGAGTGGTATGTGACCGGAGCGAAGTCGCAGAGCTGTTGCGATGGTATGTCTCCCCATGTCGGCCTTGTCAATCCATGATCGCTTAAAGACGCTAGGCTGTATTGTTGCGTACCATATACCTTTGCTTTTACTTCGTTCATTAAAATATTCTTGCCATATTTTATAACAACGTTCCCGGATTTTATATTGAACTTCTGTGTAAAACGGTTCACATGAGTAATCTACACCATCTATTGTCGCCTCTTTAGCTAACTTATCTACAACTTCATTACCTTTAATGCCAACATGGGAAGGCACCCATTGCAACGTCACATTTTTCTTACTTTCTCTAAGTTTACAAATTATATCGAGAATACTGTAAGCTATAGGAATCCCCCGTATGGGTGATGTACAGCGATACAATAATTGTAAGGCACTACGGGAGTCTGTTAAGATTAAAAAATTGTTGTGTGAAATGGAGTCAATATACGATAAAGCTTCTAAGATTGCTATAAGTTCAGCGTGCATTATCGAAATTTTGGCATTAATTTTAAATTTTATTGATATTTTTTCGCCGAATCAAAAACAGCAGCTCCAATTTCACCATCGCATATTGAAGCAGTAATGCAAACTTGAAGTAGTGGATTTTTTTATCTAGAGGCATCTAAAGTAAGAAAGAAATTATGCAGAATATTTATGCCAAAATATTTCGGTAAATATTATATTGTTTATCTATAATATTACGAGACATTGATTTTAACTGTTATGGTCATTAGAAATATCAACTATTACTTTTATTTGAGTAAAACATCATGACTGTAGACCCAACAAATTAGCTTTAATAACGAAGCTTAGTAATAAGGTTGACATTTATAAAACATTTACACAAATACAAATAATTTTTAATCCATGCAATATCCGGCAATACATGTGGGTAAATCGATACACATTGAGATTCTACATCGAACTGCTTCAGTTGGACACTTTATGGTGTTACACCCTGTATATTATTACGTGATGAAAACCTTGTACACCTTTTTACAAAAATTACGCGGTCGGAGGAGTATAAAATTTGGCACGGTTAAAGTTTATGTGGAAAGGAGTGCATAAAGCTAATATTATTAAAAGGATATAAAAAAAACATTACACAAACCGTGCGTTTAACACACAGGAATACTATTTTGTTTATGGTTAAAGCTTGTGGTCAATTGAGAAGAGACTAATATTATTTGTCTTTAATGTTTATATCTACTATAATCAGTAAATAAGAAACAAAATCTAAATGTCAAACATCTACATATTAATACGCGAAGAGCAAACGTTGTACTCCTTTTTAAGCACATTGCGAACTTAGGTGACATGATTAAAGTTCATATACAGAAGAAATGCAGAAAAAAATATTTTTTATACAATATGTGTTAAAATATATTTAATTTCGACGGTCGAATTTCGGCCCACTGGACGATCATTAGTATCTTTGAATATTAAAATGTATAAACAAAACTAAATTCGTAACAATCGCATCCACTGTCAATATTTCCTCTTCCCTTTACGCAGAATATTTCATACAGAATATTAACAGTGTGGCATTATAAATATTGGACCAGCTTCGGAACTGCTGCTAACCGAAAATTTTCAAAAATCATTACCTACATGTTATTATTTGAATTTAAAATATATTCACAACAAACGAACATTGCATCTATACCAAATTCAAGGAAAGACAATAGAAAAATTGGCAGACATACATACCTAGTTTGAAATTATCTCTATTGGGATTTCCTAATCGGCTTTCTGATACAACTATGTGGTATTCAAGGAAGGAAAGACTTAATATAAACAAATATATTCTTTTAAATAATTCTCAATACTATTAGTAGTCGGCGTAGGGTATTTGGACAACCGAATGGCTTGTATCCACAAGGATGCAAGCCATGATGGGAATTTTAGTAAATTCAACATACCAGTTCTTCCTTTTCCAAGGTTAAGAAACTTTAAAAAAAAAGATTTTGCCTGTGTACAACGTTGAGGTGGCGTTTATCTTTCTGCAATTTACGCATTCATAAGACAACATTATTTCAGGATAACCGGATGAAGGAAAATCCATTTGAAGGACTTATAAAGTAATTGAGATTGTATGGTAATATGTGGATTGTGGGTAGATACATCGGTTTTACTAGAGTCATTATTTTAGTTATTGAACATCAGTATATTTATATCGGAAAAACCTCAAGAATGTTATTTTTCGTTATAATTTTAAATGTACATTAACTATCTTATCTACTTGGGGAAATCCCTAATGTGTTTTGTTATACCCACTTACTGTGAAACGATAAACTCAAGAGGAAGACAAATCGTATTTTAAATAAATACATGCCTAGATTACTTCTATTAAAATTCAATTATTCGATCTTATGTTAACAACTTTGGTTCCTAGTACTTATTTTATATTTTTTTATAGCGTAGGTCAGCACATTGAGAAATGGATCTCTGGATATTTAGTATTCTGAAACACCTATAAATACACAACACTATAAGAATCATAGATGGGTTGTTGGCCTAAGGAATGAGGATTGAGAGAGTATAAGCGATATTTGGCCTTCCGGAACAATCTTAATCAAACTAGGGCATCAGCAAACTGTTACATCACGGTGGTATTCTATGAGGCAGTGTCACTATCCCAGACGAGCCTGCTATGTCATACTGTAAACAAATATAATGTTGTTTGTGTCTACTAATAAAAATTTTGTCTTCATTTTTAAAGCTCTTTTTTACATTTTTATTTATATCTTTAATACAAAACAATGCATTACAATTATTATCATGACAGACACAGTGTGATGAGACGCTACACAAAACTAGTTTTATTCGATCTCTACACTGCAACATTTTACAAGCGTATTGTGGTTAATAGCATGATAAAAATGTGTGCCGAATATAGGTAGTTGATATTTATACTTACGAGTCGAATGCCGATGAGTACAGGTATATTTTTTGTATATTGCGTTCAGTCAATTATAGTGGGCTTTAAGTTAATCAGAAAGGGCAACAAATTTCTTTTTGGTTATAAGTGAGGTAGTGAGTGGGGAACGGCAGTTTTAGAGTTCAGATGTCGACTTCAACATCGCGCCCGCCATAATTATACTATCATATTGTATAATGAAACAAAAAAATTACGATAAAAATTAAACAAATTTTACAGTAATTGTATTTACATTTTATTGTATAAACAATATTATATTACAAATACGAACGGGAACTCCATATTTGTTAACGTTATTGTTAAAACTTAGTTATCCAATGGATTGTAAGATAGTTTACAGTTTTTATTCATGATAAATATTTTTTTTTTTTTTAGATAGGTTAATTTATTTTTGTATGGGTATAATCGGGTAAATGTCGTAGTGGATCACTTGATATTAAGTGACATGCACCGCCAATAAGTATCCAAAGTTGCGAAAGGCCAGCAGCCTTACGGACACCGCAGTCGCCTTACATAAAATAAATAAACAATAGAACATGGAAGAGGAAGTTGGGGGCTCTGCTCCTACAACTTTAAATAATTGTTGTTTTTCCAAGTTCTACTTTTTCACTTGATCTTGTCCTACTCCCATTATGAGATCACACTGGTACATAGATGTCATCTTAAATGGCTACTGGTTCGGATTCCTAACCAATTTACCTACATATATGTATTGAGGTAACCATACGTCTTCTTATGTGGACGATTCCGCCGCGTCTCTAATGCGGCGATCGGCCTTTTGCCTGACAAATCCATTTGGGAGCTTCAGTCCCGAGCAAGTCGTGTTACAAAACCTCACGCAAACGCAACATAAAACAAATTACTTCCATAAAAAACGTATTTACTATACTATGATGTAAATTTAGATACTTTAAATTCCTTACTCTTAAATAATGCCAGACCAATTCTAATGAAGTAAAAATTTTACAAGAGCTTCATAAAACCAAAAACTGATATTGCAACAAACAAACACTTAAACATCTTAACAAACTATTATTATTAGTTGTAATAATAACTTGTATAGTATTCTGACATCCTTATTGTTCAGCAGTTAGAATCCTAATTAATTTGTATTTATAATTGAACGACAGTATTTTGTCAGATACGAAAGCTAGTAGCTAAGTAAGTAATTGATAAGATGATATGCCATCTCAACACAATCGAACACAACAGACTGAGTGATCAATATGTATATTCATAAAAAAGAGAAGTGTAATCAATCACAAGTCAGAGTTTTATATCTTTAGTCCAAAACGGCACTGACATTAAAGAACGAGGAAAAAAATATGTTTATATGGAAACACCCACGATTATAACTGTACTGATTCTTGTCAACAGGATGTTTTTAGTGAATACAAAAATAATGGAAAAGGTACTTCACACGACATATTTTACTCTCATCGACACTTTAACCTTTATTAATTAAAGGCCATCTCTGTATTGAAAAACTACAGGGTTGATCGCCAAGAACTGGAATCAATCTAAAGTACACGTATGTGTGTATGGTTGAATATACACAGTACAAAAGACTATGTACTGTGTACTTACATATATTAGACTTAGATTTCAAATTTACAACGGTAATACAGCATCGTTAATACGCATGTCAACATATTACGATAGCTTTAATAACTTATGTTACACTCTGTTTTTGCTATCTGTTCGTGTTTCAGTTTTAAGCTGAGTGAAAAACAAAATGTCATTATGCAGACACAATTTTTACATTAATTATTTATAATGTATTCGTATTTACTGTTCAAAAGAGAACAAATATTTCTTATAAATGTACACATGATTAATATAATGTAAATAAAAATAAAAACTTATCAAACACGTTGAATTAGATTTTTTCCTTAATATTTTTCATCGGTTTTCTTACAAACAAACAGTTTTCTTTCTGAACATTGCTACCGCTTATGTGGTCCGTAGCATCAAAGTCGTTTGTTTACAAATTAAAATGAGGACACGACACCTTTCTTGCAAAATGCTTATAAAGTAATGACTAACCGGTGTTGGCAAAACAACTTGCGTCACTCTGGAGTGGAGGCGATCCTTGTACTCAACAGACTCGATGTGAACTGAAGTATAATAATCAATAGAACCTTTTCAATTCTTAAAAAATCTTTGTGATAGACTATAAGTGCACCTTTCAATATTTCATGATAAACCATACTTCTATTATTAAGTATTGTCTATGGAAATTAATCTGCCCGTTACGGATTGTTAAGTTTCATATATCTATAAATAAGAAGTTATAATAGTATACTTTAGAAGATGAGACAAAAAAATGTGGGCTTAATACATCTATGAAAGATTTTTATCATAATATTGCATTTAATTTCGACAAAATAATACATATCTGTAGTAAATGTTTTATGTTACTTGTAACTCGCCTATTTGCTTTCCCCCAATTAAAAAAAAAACATTAATAAAGAAAATGTGCCGCTATCACTACACATTATACGAAGTTGAATTTGAATTGAGAATGGTAACTATATACATATATGGATACCGATCAGTCTAAAAAGGGAAATGTTATTAAAACTGAACGCAAACATCTACACTATCATCATCTTTTATCACTAATTAATTACTTGACGCGACATAGTTGTTCACATTCAACTAAGTATAGTGTATACACAGGGTAACACGGATATAGGTATGGAACAGCACTTTTTAGAAGTATAAATAACAAATATAAATTATCATCATGATTTGCTAAGCTGTCTCTGAGTTATAACGTACACAATATAAGTATTTCCAACCACGTAGTTGAAGATATTTAATCTCTAACACTATTTCTATTAAACTGATATAATGATAAGTGTGATATCGTTCTCGCTTCTAATAAATGCTACAAAAAAAAACACTTTTTTTACGAGAATAGATAACCGTGTTTACCTGTTCACTTGACGTCACACATACTATCGTAATGTTATGGAATTTTATTCATAATAATTGTGGGTGTTTGAGCTACAAAATAAATAAATATGTTTGTATATTATAATAAATATAAATTTGATTTAAATGCCAACGCGTCGAGGTTACTCAAAAATGTTCTATTCGTGTAGGTAATAATAATAAACATTGATTATGAGAATGAAAAAGCTCATTTAGTACCATTATAACACAATAGTCCGCACAAAGATTATTAATATCGGTAATATCATCACGCATTATATTATTGTAAGAAACTGTAAAACAAATCATACTTTCAAAAAAAAATATGCAAAAAAAAACTTATCGCTAAATCCTAGAAGCAGACATTACATTAAAGCTAGAACGCCAAAATACTTTGCCAAAGGCCGAGGTTCCAGACACTAGATATGACAGTTTGAGTCAAATCCCCGTGTATTGTATGCTGGTTTACACTGTTGCAGTGGGACCAACATAAACCTAATAATAACAAGATATCTCGTGATACAAATCGGTGATAAAACTAGCAAGCTAGCGTAAACATACAGAGAGAAAACCCCAAGCGGCTGGGTTGTGTTAAAGAACTCATTAACAATGCTATTGTGTGGATATGTAGTTACATTGCAGCAACTAACCAGCTCAGACACTACCTTGCACTTAGCATCCAAGTCACAAATCTCGTAAATTCACTTAAAGAGTTATCACATTGAAATTAAACTAATTTTTCGGATTCTATCGCGGTTTTTTGTTTTTTATCACATGTTATCACATGTTAAATAAATAACGCCATTAAATACAACGTTGTATAAACCAGAAAAAAGACTTTGTTTTAAAGATCAGAGTGTAGAGCGTGGGTAAAGTTGGCACGTGGGTACGTTGCGGCCGTGTCGCCTACAACTTACCTAGTTCCCAGCGCACCCACCAACGGCATTCAAACACCCACACCGAGCCGATCTTTTGCAACTGCAATGCACCATCAGGCCCAACCTTTAACCTTTCAACCGGGATCGTTACATATTCTCCATTCGCTTACTGTGCTTCTGTCTATCTATAGCTGCGCATTTTCTTAGTTATGGTATTTAACGCTTCTAAACAAAGTGATGACTCTTTTCGCTTCGGCATAAAGGTTTCAAATTAAATATTATATTTTTAAAATTTGTTGCTACATTTTCCAAAGAAAATTTATAGAGAACTAAGAAGTAATGGGGAAGTCATACTGCACTTTTGTGATACGAATAGCGTCAACAGCTTCAATATTTTCCTGTTACTATTCGACAATTTTGCAATCGCAAAATGCAAGATTTTCTTTCATATATAAAAGATCAACTTCCGACTATTAGCAAAAAAAAAATCATAACAAACCTAATTATTATTAGTTTAGCCGTAAAGTCAATTTTGATTAAAAGAAATTACTGCAACACGCAACCTATATGCGGCAAACGGCAAACCCCCAACTCGATGGATATTGACGTCCATTATTTACCTGCTTCCATATGAGTTCATCGATCGTGTTGTAATTCGATTATTTACTTAATAAACAATTCGCATACATTTATTATCTTATACTAGTGGTAGTCCAGTAATTGAAATTCGAGCGTCGAATTAAAAACTATATATTTTTAATACATATTACACATACATTTTATTATTCTGCACTGTTTCTTTACATAAATTTTATTATCATGGCAAATCTCACGGCGTCGTTCGCGCAATGTGCATAAAGAGGGGTACTTAAGTACAAAGCTTTTTCTTCACGTATTAATATATCGATTTTATATTTTGGTATATGTACCTCAGTTTAATAAAAGGGAATGCATACGCAATCTATATCAAGTGTTAATAACATGCAACATACTGCAATCAACTTAAGTAATACACATTATGTGTACACGTTTTGATAACTGACCTACTAATCTAAAAATAAAACGTACAACTTATGTTGTAAAGTTGTAAACTTTAATGCCCTGCACACGCTATTTCACACGTATTATAAACCGCATTGTTTAATTAAAGATTCAGATTTAAAAGTTAACATTAACAGATATAAAATGACGCAGCCAAGGCTCATTCAGTTAAATTAACTACGGTTTGTTATCATAGTTTAAATGATCATAATATTATGTAGAACGTAATAAATCTTAAGTTTTTAGATGGTGTCAGTATTGATTATAGTCGTTTAATATTAGGCGAGTGGCTATCTATTCAAGTCAAAAATATAATATATATCGCCCTCACGGTCCGAAACGCGATCACAGAACACGACAAACGTAAATATTTCAAGTTTTACGATAAAATTACGCAATAATGCACCTATTTACGCGTATAAAAATGAGCAAGCAAAAACTTTCCACGTGCAAAACATACAAAAACGCTTCTTTAAATATTTGTAAACATAAAATAAGCATTCCAACATATTTGCATTTGACTAAACTCTAAAATAGACAGATTAAAACATCGCATGGCATGCTGAAAACTGTGAATACAGCATGATCAATATTTGTTTATGCTGCAGAGGTTAATACGTTGGCAAACAGCCATACTGTGATAGAAAACCTCGGAATCATACAGTTTAAGAGGTTTATAGCGATTGAGAAGCAGCACTACAAGTGTAACATTCCGTAAATCATGTCGAATGCATTGTGTAGAGCAAAACGAAGGGCGTTATGTAGGGCACACCTAATCCGTCAGTTACGTGTGTCTATTGACTAGCCTTTACACACAATGCTCGGACTGTATGTAGTCGTTGTATACAACGTATGGCAAAGTCTTCCAGGAGACTAAGCATTTAAGTTCATACAGGACGTTTGTAAATATAGCATTTCCTGATGTCCAAATTTATACAGATCGAGACCTAAAAAACGTTTTGGCAACGAGTATAGTAAGATACTAAATTATATAAAATTAAGTTTGTAATACCTAGAACTCAGAAGGACCTTTTCTTCCCCTTAGTGGACCATTAGAGAATAAATCTGGAACTAAATCAGTTCAATCAGTGACCTTAATACGATTGATATAAAATTCATTGGGAATTCCTGTTGGGCGCACAGCGAGCTATTACTTACATTTTTTACATAAATACAAGGATATTCACACTGACGACAGTGCTTATTTAAAATTGGTTACATAGAAAAAATATTATCGTCATTTCAATGTTTATGCCCCAGGTTCCATTCAAGGTCGTCGCCAAAACGTATTTAAAGAATTAACAGTTAAAAGTGATTAATTACCAAGGGCGACTTATAAATGATGCACGTAAACACTAGTAAATTATGCATGTCCTACAAACAATTATAATGAACTAAATCACCGCAGAAACATCAAAACTTTCAACAGTCTTTCAAATCATTTATTTAGAGAAACGGTTTTTTTTTTGTGTTATTATGAAATAAATCATCAGAAATATGTGACGGAAAGCATTAGGGCGTCATTTATAACTGTAGCTACAACTGAAATTAATGACAAAATATATATTTTTTTATGTTAAACTCATTGAGTCCATAGTATGAAAGAAGCATTTTTTTACTGAAATACTATTTTAGTAAATAGGTTATTATTTAATTGAAAAAAAAAGCGATTACCCAAGTGTGAGAATGTTAATACCCACCAGGGTACGATGACAGTCTATACGCAGATATACAATAATCCAAAAACATAATCGGCTTTTCGCTGTTCTCGTCTCATAGAGCCGCCGCGCCATACCTTCTGACTAACCAGCACAAATCTAGCCACAGCTAAAAATCAGTAAAATAATATCACATTTTGAATAAAAACTTCCTCATTTTATGTAAAAACATGCAATTATCACATGAATTACGTACGTAAACTTGTTGGGAAATCAAGAAAACCGATTACATAATGTCAAGAAAATCATAAATCTACGTAAATAGAACATTACCGTGAAACGTGTACAAGTGAAGGGCTATAACACGTTGACGTCAATTCTTCGTATAGGCTATAAAAAGAAATCATATTGAAATCCGTTATGACGTTATCAGTTCCGAGTATGTAATTAAAGAATGCAAACAACAATTCATAAGTTGCTTCAAACGACGTCGGTTTGCCGCAAACCAATTGATAATTCGATAAAAATTATTTTGTGCTGTAATGGATTTTTATTAGTCATTTGGTTTGTAAATTATAAGGTGGTAAATAGAGGAATGTGAAACGTTAGTTTAAAATAATAAATTGCATAATACAATATTTAGTACAGACTCTCTTAGAACTAAATATATTATTAAAACATACATTAAGTTAGCATCCCTTTCCCATATATATATAACACGCAGATGTTTATCACAATTTTATATAGAGTTTGATATATAGTGGGTATTTTTTGAAAGCACGTGATGAAAAAAATAGTTTTTAAAAACACTTGGAGAAATTAAACAAGCTCTTTATATCTATGTGGTTATCAATGACCAAAGAATATAAATAAGAATATTTTTCATAGCTTTAATATAAATTATAATATTTACATAGCTCCCAAAATATAGCTGCCAATTAATGCAACGATAAAAGCTTATATAGTTTTAAAATATGATGAAGTTTTCCCCCTATGTTAGGTTTTCTCTGACAAATGTCCTGGATAATACTGCGTGTTTACTACAAGACGGATACAATGTTGATGAAATGAAATTGTAAACTAGCGGGTTTGTTAGCCATAGCAAACTTATGTACCATAAGAGGCAAATAATAAAATAAATTTATTTAAAGATAGTATTAAAAACATGGTTTTAAAAACATAATCATATTATTATAGAGTAAACACTATTGAATGATTAAAATAGTTGAACATTAGCTAGTTATATTAACTGTAAGTACTACGGAGGCCACACGTATCTTTAATTTGCGGCCTCACTGCATTGAAGATAGTACATAAATGTATAAGCAATTATTATTCAAGCCAGTGCAGAGGCAGTCGGTTGGGGTTAAGGTGAGAGGGTGGTGTGCGCCACCCCAGCGCCTCAACCGCCCCCGCCGCCCCGTCAAGGGGGTGTACTACCGGACGCGACAGCCACTACGTCATTTACGGCGCGGCGCCACGTGCACGATCAATAATGACGTCGTAGTGACGGCCTGTGGGTGAAAGGCAACAAGGGGGAGGCAGCAGCCTGCGCGCGCATACAGCCACCGACCTACTTACGATTACGTTTCACGTAGTCTACGTAACGCGATCGAACTCCTGCTAAATAGGATAGACAAAACTCGAATGGAAGCGCATGCGTATTGAGCCCTCTTGACATATTATGTGGGCCCACGTGTTTAAGTAATGATAAATTGTAATGTTTTATATGGCTTGGATAAAGTGTTCAATTAGAAGCACGTCATTCTTATTAAGGTTTATTTTGGACGTAAATATAGACTAATATCACACGATTAATAAGATTGTGCAAATGGCGATAGGTACATTATAACGATAAGGAAGGGAATATATGTAGTTCGTCACTAAAACACACACTATTGCACCTTGATAACCTCGAAGGAGGAAAGAGGCCACCTCGAAAGTTTTACCACAGGGTCAAACATCATGCAGAATATGCCAAATCAGATGCAGATGTTTATTTGGGCTGAAGGATTTTATCTGATCACTTAAAACGTTAAGAGATATGAGACTGACTGCCACAAGAGTTGCACAATGTGTGCAAATATTTCGCAAGTTTCTGTCTAAATTGGTTTTGTTAAGTTCGTGACGTATATACAAAAATGAATCATGAGAACTCAAAAATGGCGCATTTATTTAAAATCTCGCTAAATTACATTCTTTAACAGATCATACTACGAACTACGTAGATACATTTAAATGTTGCGTATTATTTGTTACTAAAATAAGAAAAGGTTTACGTCCAAAATAAATTATATACCACGTGGTCATGTCACAAATGTTCCAACAAATAAACGATTACATTTCTTTGTCATAATATAGAAAATATAGAATACTGGTTATAGCGTAAGCCTTTACTTCGCTTTTGAGTACAGATCATCTAAGTATTTAATCTGTGAAGTGAGTGAGAATTTCAGTGCACAGTGTTCCGCGGAGCGGAATGTCGAACAGGTGTTTGTACCATTTAGGTATTTTGTATAAAATATTTTTTGTTATGCCTTAGGAGCAGATATTGAGAAAATTTTGCGATTGACACTAAGATATTGTGGAGCGAAATGGATTTACATTTACCAGTGTGAAGGACCTACCATACATTATGTAAGATCACTTCCCAGATATAACTTAACACTGGGACAGTCTTTCACGCGAACGAAGCTGCTAATACCTAGTTTATAATATAACTGACCGCCTTGTCTAGCACACACACTCACGCCTTTTATCCTCGAAAGGGTAGGCCCTGGCACACATATTTCTACATTAATTATAAAAGTAGACACATTTTTTTTCGAGAAATCGTCTAAACGTTGTGTTCCACTAACATCCATTGAGTTTGAAAGAACTAAACAAAGTAATTTATAAAAAACAAGTCAATTGAAGTCGTGAATTTACGACGAAGCTCCTAGAATAACTTAAAATAAATGTGTTAATATCTACCTATTACCCAAATAATACTGTTTCCTTGTATAAGAATATTATACAGGTATAACAGAAACCTTGCTTCACACGCACTTTGATTAACAGACAAGTTGTTAGAAAACATTCCAGATATATCTGACACAAAGAACTACACTTTAATAAGGAGTTTTAGTTTTTTTTTTCTCTAGGAAATAAATAATAGTTTTAGGCGAAGTTGCGTTATGGAATTAATTTTAATTTGCATTTTGCAGTCAGCGACAAGAGAGCAAGAGGTTAAAGTTTTGTGACGTCATAGGTCAAAATCTACAGTATTAAAACACAATACATTTATGGTACTTAAATGAAAAACTTTTAAAATATTCTATCTCCGACTATACTATAAGCTTCGTTTTGTTTGGCGAATGGCGAATTCTTGCTCGCACGAAGCGGTTCGCCGTACGCGACGTTCGCCGTTGGCCGCATTTGAGCCAAATTCCGTCCGCCGTGATTTGATGTTGATTTTAATTGAAAAACAAATCCTTCATTTTGGAAATGCTGTTTTGATTCAGTTAGTTCTAGGTGTAAAATTGCAAAACATGTGACGCCCCGCCAAGGCCGTAGAGATCACACAAATGTGTGTGATCTCTACGCCCTTCTAAAAACCACCTGTGACAACTACGAGTAGAGTGGTAAAAAATCATGAAATTCATGTGACGTAGTTTATTAACCCTTACGTGAAGTTAAAAATATGAAAAAAAAATCCTAATCTAAATACGTAACAACAATCATAAAGGAACGGTTTCTACAACCAAACCTCTGTTCGAACTTCCTTCCCGTTCCAGAGGGAATACCTGATTGCATATTGCATTAACTCTGTGTGTTTCATTACAATATTGCACAATGCAATTAACACAAAATGTTGTTAATCAAGTTAGTAGGTAACCGGTGGTAGTATTTCGGTTAGTATTCATGTGGTGCTAGTGAAATTGTGGCAGTAATCACGAGCACGACGTCTAGTAGCCGTGGCCTAGTTGCGCTGGGGACAGGTCGAGTGTAAGGTGCAGCACAACTGGCAGATCACAGCTAACCTACATTCGTTTACATAACATCACGCCGCGCACGTCAATACGCCGCTGGGTAATTTTACAAATTTCATACATCCACTCGCGGCACTGTAAACAATTTACGATATTTTTAATTTTATCACGGCGTGACGTTGGTTACTTCCTTGATAGAGAATCATTTTTAACATGCCACATCTATTTTTAGAGTACCTATTAATAACGCGCCGTCAATTACATATTATCACCGTATGTAGTGTAAGTGTATGTCAGGATATAATGATCCTTTACTGGACACGCCCCCGATGGGTATTTTTACGGGATGAAAGTTTATTTACATTCCTCATGCTATTTACTATAAACATTTATTATAGGAATAAGTTTGTTACTTTTTCCTATAAAATACATTACGCAAACATACAAACAGGAAAAACTTAGAACCTCGGTAGTAGAAAAAATAAACAAGCAGAGTGCTGCATTGAACAAATCATGCAAAAGCGAAGAAGCTAGATAGAATGCTGCGTGCGCACACATTTTTGACTTGGTCGGTGAGCTCGTGTTTGATCAATAAACGGGACCCAAACAAACGGACGATGCGGCGGCGTGGGCAACTGACCCATTTAACCACTACCAGGCCAGCGGATGCAGCATTATTACGGAGCGGCACAACCAAAGCAAAAAAAACAACACACATTTTAAAACAAATTTGCCATGGCAATAATTAACGTCTGCACGTTTCTGTGGAAACTTACACTATTCACATAATGCCCACATTTACAGACAGTTTGTAAATCAAAATTTTATCGCTTATCAAATCAGTACTAAAGGAGTTTTCCTGTTCACAGCGTACGTATCCGCGACCTTTGCCAAATCTTTGATAGCAGTGAAAACCACAGATTGTTTACCGGTTTCAAACTATTAGTTAACATCAAACATTTCGAGACAGAGTTTCCTCTTCAAGAACTGAACAGGAAAATAAATAAACTGCACAACATATATACAATTACCATATATAATGAACGAATCTGTTTCCTGGAACTTAATATGCTTATTTGAACGAGCCAATGATGGTTATGAATATGCGTTCAAAGACATTCATCTAAATGAATCAGAGACAGAGTGATGCGCTTGTGATAAAAATAAAGTGAAGCGAGATGCGGGCGGAGCGGGCGGCGGGACACGGTAAGCAAAGGTTGTCGTATTATTAACACATTCTAATTCGGGGACCCAAACAAACCATCGCGAACAGGTGACCTACATACCGGCTGCGTCTGTCGGCCGGGCACATAACACGACATGATTCATGCGGGCGCGCCGAGCTGCCGTCGTTGGCCGACACCGCCCTCAACACACCCCGACCAGCCCGCTTCCATAAAACACCACCCTTTCCTATGAATTCATGGGGGGTTTGAAATTTTGATTAGTTCGATACAATAATTGACGATTACAAGTCGTATAAAGTAAAACTGATGAACGTTTGTTATGTCCTAAAAACATTGAGCAGGTACTGTTAGGACTGTTTGTCGCAAGGTTAGGTATCAAAGTTGATTGCATTACGCGTTTGAGGAATGAGATGAAGTCTATAGAAGAGGTAGTTAATAATATAAGTGTAACTTGTAAATTACACATTGGTTACTTCTGCGTGTAAGGACTTAACTAACCCATCAACGTCTAGTGAAATCATGCGTGAGAGTCATACTCATAGAGCCAATTCGAATGTGAACAAATATTGCAATAGTACTTTTTTCAAAAATTGATTTCCTTTACCAGAAATTGTATGTCTATGGTATTTTGCCAAAATGTATCCTTATTAACTAGCCTATGACAGCATGACAAACATACATTAATACATTACAATAGAGTTGTTTAAAACAAATTACCATTATTAAATACACATAATGATATTTTAACATACACAAACAACTTAAAACGCTTTAAAAATAGATAATTTAAAATAACAATAACAAGCCGCGGATAGGTGAATGAATGCAGAATGCAGTCGGAGTCTGCATTGAATACTGGAACTGCGTAAGTGTGAAAAATACAAGCTTGTGACCTTAGCCTACTTGTGAGCGACACTGAGGCGACACGACGCGACGTACTGAAGGCACTCGGTGTGGATGTGACTGCGCCGACCGGCTCAGATACTATTACATTGTAAACATTAAAGAATTTAGGCCGTGGAGTGTTCAGCGGCGCGGAATAAAACCTCCCACATTCCTATTGAAATGTCGTTAAGGCAACAAGGATATGACTACGTTCATTTATATATTTACTTTGTCGAAACCAAAATAAGATTGTTAGCATGCAGAACCTTAGCTCGTTTTTAGTAATTTTATTCATGGAAACTGGATTTCGGCAACTAATTCATGACTTTTCATAATTATGTTAATCTTGACCAGACAACAAAAAAACTAACGAGTTGTGGTTACAAATGTGTGTTGTGTCCGATGCGACGGTGACCTCCCGGACGAACGGGTCAAAGATTCACAGAACATAACAAGGAATGCCACTCACTGTGCCAGTAAGCTGCAATAACTTCACAATGTGAAACAGAATATATCAAAGGCGCCAACATCAAATGACGCGGACGCCTGTCAGTTGATTAGGGCGCAGTCGTGAGATTCACTCGGTCTTACTTCCTTTAAAAACAACAATACACGTCATTCTTCTTAAGAAGAGTGATGCAATCATAATGAATTTGTGTTTGTTTCACATGCAGATTGACTCAAACAAGCTTTGTTTACTCGTAATGAATAATGATGCCATGTCAAAATATCTAATGATCTCACGGGACGTAAGAAATACGGAGGCATAAGGAATGTATTCAAAGTTTCTAATACTGGTATTTTACTAGGTATTTAATTACTCTTAATACAGATACGTTGTTTTTTCCAAAATTGCTAAATTATCGAACGAATAATGCTATTCAGTTTAAAGATGTATACGGTAAATACTTTACCTTTGACTTGGCACGTGCTGGTACTTGGACATGATTTTTAAATTTCATATTAAAATGTTACAAAGGGCCGTTTTACTAAATCATTCCCACCTCTGAGTAGGAGCTCAAGTAGACATTTAATATATTGAACTATTTAACAAACAAAGCTTGAGCTCTCAGTTAAGAGCTTGTTCGCAGCTGAGTCCACGCTGTTTAATAAACGAAATTCAGGTGTCAAAATTCTTCATAACCTGTGACTTAAGATATCATTTGAGCTAATGTTAATAAGGTTTATTACATAGTCCTTAGTACCAAAGCAAACTCTACTAAGACGCCGTAAACTGCCATATTTCTGTCATTTTAAGGAATCTAACTTTAAATAGCAATACGTAAGCATGTAACCGTTTCGACATTTGTGGCCTTTAAAGTTAGCCGCCCGCATTCAATTGTAAAGACTCTATTATCACTTAATAATATGCCGAATAATGCAACCCAATACGTATAAACATGTTTCTCAACATTACACAAAGAATTTAAAACATTATACATTACGTCACCTGTTGTGAAAGTATGTTCAACATTGGCAATCCAACGTACATACACACTTATTCTCATGCATTTATTAACAAAGACGTAGTCGAAAAAAAGCTCATTTCATACAAATCTTACCACCCCGACCAGACCTCATACCCAGATCCTTCGTTTCACAGCCCAAAAACCTTCTCCCTCTAAATTCTTGTTATTTTTCCCAAGAAGTCTAAAAAAACTATTTACCGGAAATAGTTACTTATTTATTGTTTTATTATTTGAATTTTCTAACCATACTCTACTCAATAATTTTAATTTATCTTAGACCGCACTTTTAGTAATTAACTCGTATAAGGGCGCAAAGTTTAGGAATACAATGTAGTTTTTTGTTTGTATATTTTATAACATTTTTTAGTTTTTTTATTGTAATCTGTTTAACGTCTTAATTTAATAAATAAATAAATAAAATAATTCAATGAGACAATCCAAACAAGCATATTAATTACTAACAGCGAGAGCGTTTGCGTCCAATGTTAGTTTATTAATATTATTCGCTTCGCTTAATTGATATTGCAGACTTGATTTTTTTGTATTTAATTTGTTTACTAGATATGCGCAGCCTGAAACTTGTGCAGCCTTTTTTGTGTGGTGTGCGAATAAACGATCTCCACATTTTGTAACACGTAGTAGTAGTACCTACTATTAAACTTTCTGTGGTAAAAGACATATATCTATAGATGACACAGTACGCTAACAAACACTATTTTATAAAATTCGTTGTAAATAGTTTATTACACTTTGCTTCGTCACTTCTTTGAGTGACTAGTATAGTAAGTACTGACAGGCGTATTGTAGTTTATTTATAATGTGGAATTTTTCGTATCTAAATATAACGTTGTTTTTTTATCAAGAACGTTGTTGCCCTATAAAGTCACCATGTAAACAAGAAACATTCCAAATGTGTATTGTCACTATTAATATTTGTAACATACACACATACGTTTATATATATTATGTTGTATGGCTAATAACTAAAAACCGATAAGTAACAAAGATTTTATATACGGATTCTTTGATCATAAAACGGCAATGGTTATTAATTTTAATAAGCCGGTTTACTTTTATAAATAAAGAATTTTCGAGTGCTACTGTTACCACTTGAATAGAATCCGGTTTCTATAAATAAAAAATACATTCATTCTGTCAGCGCAACGAGAGAGAGTCAATCGTCGTCTAGTTATTGCAACAGTGTTTGTTTTGCAAAAACGGCTCCTCTGGCAAGGCTGTCGGCGCGGCGCGTGCACCGCGGCCGTCAAAACGCTTTTCAGCCGGATCCAACCAGCTGGCTCCGTACCGGTTTTATTTGTTTTTTTCCTCGAGACATTATATATGTATATAGTTTTATTTTGATAAACATTACATCAAATAATGCTAGGGTGAATATGAATTCGTATAATGTAAGAGTAATTATCGACGAGGAAATTAGTCAATAAATCCAAAGCCATGTATACAATTGAGTAACAAATATTATTAATTAGAATTTACATATTTACTTTAGGTCATTTTAGGTAAAACTAAATCAAATATGTAATTAAACAGATAACATGGAATCTAGATATGACTCACTTTTTTTCCCATGTTTCACACTATTCTCACATGTTTACGTTTCACGCTATAAATGCACTTTACACAAAAAATCATTATTTACAAACACCAACAGTTTTAAGTTATTAAAGACAACACAACTAACTGAAGCTTACTTTAAAATGAATATGGTAACAATGTGTTATTGTGTAACAGGGATATGCGTCATTTAAACACAACAGTTATATTTATAATTCCTTGAATCAACTATTTTGAACACAACAAACTACAAAATGGTGATTTAAAACTTATAGAAACATAACTTCATAAGGTTAGAAAGTAATTAACTATCCAAATATGTATTTTTTTTTTTCAAAGTAATTATAACAGCGCGTATACACATCTACACATATTTCAAGCCCCACAATCCGATAAAGACGCAATATTTTGTGAATTATTCAAAACCAGGAAAATATGCCCGCTAAATATTTCTTTTATATTATAGGTGTTTGTGCATTAAACCCATAGACATTTCACAGTCGTCTCCGCTGCTGAGGCCATCAATTAATTATAATAAACCCTCGCTGATTTTACAGTGCAAGTGCGTTGCTACATCAACAAGACGGTAGATTGAGTGCCGCAACATAAAATATAATTTCAGACATTATTAGTTATTATCGTACATACAACTGGACCGTATGGACATAAGTCGTCAATCATAATTGCAAACAGAGCCAGTCAAACCGCTCCGTCCACAAGTAGGTATAATGTAGGGGCAGACGGATCCTATCTCTGTAGTGTGTAACGCGTTCCAACCGCCGACAAAGAGACTGTCCGACGACCTGTTTTGCTTGACACAGTACACTCAAGTGGAAAGCAATCTCTTTATGAAGCAATGAAGTAACGTTTCGCCGCCGTCAAAACACGTTGCGCAACCCGCTCGCATTCCACTCGCCAGCGAACGTCGCACTCACCAAACGTGATGTTACTTGGATTTCACTTGGACAATTGTTTCGACCACTCTTATACATTCAACAAAACCTTCACACAGTTGTTAATACGTTATGACACAGATTCGTACGTTAAAAATCGTATTGCACACACCTGACTGATGCAATGATTGCGCTTGTGTGGAACAACGTACATATGTTACTAATTGTTAGCCTGATATTTAAATCCTTAGTTATTTTTGGAGGGTTTTCGCTTATAAATTATCGCAAATATTCAAATCGTTAACATATGACATGTTTACTTAACCAATAATAAACCACATAATGCAAAACTTGAATCCGCCGCAATGTTTTGTTTGAAAACCACCGCGAAATGTGATAGTTATATAAGGCAGAATAGAAAGTCTCCGGTGCTAGTAAACATAGTTGCAATTTGCGTTCTATATGCAAGCGACATTAATAAAACTTGCTTAAAGTGTAAACAAAGTGCGTTTTTTATCAATAACATAGGTTTTGTGTACATTTTAAATGTGTTTTACACGATAAATAAAATTTAAATACACAACCATTATTATATTGTTGTTTATGTCATGAAGGAGCTCGATGAACAAAATAAGGTTAAATTATTTTTGATTAATATGTTTACACCATTCAATATGAATAAAAGAGAAACAAACTCTGTGACGTAGAAAAATAGGGTCGTCATCTTGTATATAGAATCATATGGTTTTTTATACCTTCATAATATTTCAAAAGATTGGCAAACAAAAAATTCAATAACTTGACGCAAAGTGATCACCGGCCGTAAAAACCATCTGTATTAATATTTTATAGTACTAGAGCCACACTTTAGACGTTTCTCCATATCATGAATATGCCGGTTCGAACTGGGTGGTACCACTGCGTCGCGGAAAACCGTCGTGCAGTAATAGTTAGCTGTCGTGTTTCTTGTGGTATGTGAAATATCCGGAAATCTACATAATGTAACCGTGCTACCAATTTCTAATCTCACTTCGTTTTCTTTAATGTTGTTAAGACAATCATGAATCTTTGAAATTGTTGGTTTTACTACGCTTCCAGGATTTCGAAATAAAAAGAATGTCTGAAAAATTGTCTAAAAATATTAGTTTCGAATCTGAGTATTAAGAAACTGAAAGTTCCTTACCGTTCCCGATACCCATGACTTCTATCCTAATGCGAGCACATAATGTACGAGTCTATTGCGTATATTAATTCAATAAAATAAACAATATATGGCGGATCTAGCCGAAGTTTATTAATGGGTAGATTTATATGAAATTACATACCACGTTAGTAACTATGTCTCGCTGTCCAGATTCGGTGGAATTGGAACCGTTATATTATCACATTAAAATTACGACTCTACCGCTTAGAACCAGATCCGAGTAGTTGTTCTACTAAGAAGGATGACGAGCCTAAAGTGTTATTAGGCTGAGCATTTCGAACGTGTGACGATGCCATAGAATTAAGTAAAACACACTATTCGTCATCCTTTAGTGCTGAGACGAATGAAGTTCATTACTTCAAGTACAAATGCACCGCCCAGCTTAAAAACAACTCACCTGATTTGTAGTTAAAATAATCTTCTGTAAACACGTAGTACGCGAAGGCCACGCGGTTGTAATTTCCGGCACGGATCGAACGGCGGCAGCGGCGGGAGCACGCGTGCATCAAATACATAAAGACAATATAGAGAAAACGAGCAAGTGGGGCACCTGATCCAGCCGCCCATAAACACCGCCGCTTCGATGCAGATCATAAGCAAAAAGGAGCAACCTCTTTATACAAACCTAAAACACCTTTAAATAAGTCAGTTTTTTCTTAAGTTGATTAACAAAGTTTTCACAGTATATTATGATGCAGGTAGATGAATCCTAGGGTCACTCCAATGGAATGCGTTACGTTAACATGTTCAGTAGAATATTACGCTCAGTGTAATTAAACAGAGTTCTTTTGACATCTTATCCTTAAAATATTACTTAGGCATTTTATTTACAGTAACTACATTTTGCTGGTGTGAAATTGGACGTTTTGTTACATGAATGTTTTCATCGTAACCTAATAGACAAGAACCGCACCATATCCGCTGAGTTTGAAACTGCGTTTAACGTCTTTTGTGGCGCATATTAACAACTTCCCGCAGCTAATGCGTGATAATTGCTTTTTTTTCATATTACCCCAATATGAAACGTTAATTTTAATTTATAAATACATTTACAATGGATAACTTTAATCATCAAACGTCAAATTCTGCGAAATAATGAATAAGTTGAATGCAACATAACAGAGTTATGCAAACAACATTAAAGCATTATCCAAAGACCGAGCACAGTCGCGCGCACCCTTGGGAAACGCTATCTACAGCAATAGGATACAGTGAGTTAATGATATGCAACAGGATCGAGGTTACCTTGTTAAATAATATCGGCGTAAATGACAGTGTCCTTGATCATAATGTTTATTACAATGAAATAAAGACGTTAGAGAGGTATTTTAATGATGAACATGTAAGATTTTTTTAAAATTCGTTTATCCTGTACTATTAGTAAGAGTCTTCGCTTAGCTTCTATTTAATAATGTACTGAATGTTTTACAATTTAATGAAAATGTAACAAATTATTCAATCTTTAGTATACCCTTTGCAATTGCAGCCGTTGAATAGATATATATTTCTTCGCACTTCACAAATCATAAGTGTACTAAATCAATGCACTTACTTCCCGGATTATATTTCCGTCAACATACAGTGTATCTAAAAGGTAAAACAAACAGCCGGTATTAAGTAATGTTACTTGTTTATCTGCAATCACCTCACTTTAATATAGTACATATACCTACTATAACTTTCGGCTTTTAAGTATTTTCACAAAGAAAGACGGTGAACATATCGTAGCGCATACTACTGTGAATCTGATCAAAATCTGTCATTTGATAGGTAAAAGCGTTTTGTACAGAAAAATCATGTGTAGACGAGTGGGAAGCTGCAGGCATGTTAGGATAGTGTTTATGAAACGTTTGAGAAAATCCCATGGTAAATGCAATTCTCAATTCTATGGCCTACTTATTCGTAGTATTTTTTTTAGTGTTAAGCAAGCTAGTGGTGCCACTAAAATTTGTAGTAAATATAAGGATTTAATTCGTATGGACACAAAATGCGCACTAGGAGCGTCATTTGTATGTAATGTAATACATAGGCGTTTAGCAAATTATATCCCTAGTTAGTGTGCAACAAATAATATTTCTATACATGTTTTCAATGGAACAATTTATATTTGCTTACTATAGCAATTTAATAGGAATAGCGAAATACTGCGAACAGTATGCTAGCGTTGTGTATTATTTCTCTAGAATTACAGATATCTTCTTTATCTGAACTTTACCATGTGTTGGGCATAAGAATAAGTCAATTCAGTGTTTAATTACTAATGTCAGTAGCGTGACATTGTCTCGGCCGCATAGGTGTATAGTTTCAACCTGCAGTCGCTCCCATTTCGCGTCCTGCATACCGCGTCACAGTGGTGCTTGTTTGACCCAAAGATAATGCACAAGGCGGGCGTCACGGCAGCCAGTCGTCGACGCAGCGTTCACGCAGGCGCGGTCACGTTGTGTTGTTTGTAAACACGAGTGACTTACTTGTGAAGGCTGGTTGCAACAGTGACCAGTAATTTCACTTTACGGCCACATTACTACACGCTACTTTCTATTGAATTAAGATATTCAACATCCATGTAATTGCATGGAGCAGCTGTCACTTCACGTTGGTTTTCTGTCACTTTCTGGCAACCGACAGATAGTAACTACTAACCTAGTCCAGACAGCTCATTCCATATTTATACACCTTAATAGTAATTACGAAATATAGTCAGTATCAAAACTACATTACTTCGATGTGCTAGAAGCAAGTGTATTTATTTCGAAAGATAAAATAAATTCTACTTTGAGATAAACTATGTTTGTGCCAGACAATTAAATATACACATTAGAAAAGAGATATTAAGTATATTACCATACAAAATCAGATTTTCAGCAAATTGTGGGGAAATCTATTGGACGCAAAGTGAAATCGGTCCAAGCCATTTGTGATGTGTACGACTATTTTATTAATGTAGATAATGTTCTAATCTCAACCAGTAGCAGCCTTAAGTAATTCGAAGCTCCGGGGAAAGCAAAGAAAACGTCCCCCGATTTCTATTTTACGTATGTGGTAGTGGTAGCGGTAGGTGGAACGACCTGCAGTTGAGGCCACCCTGATTTTGCTAAAGCGCGTCGCGAGGCCCCTTGTGCAAGTACGAGGCCTCGGGCGTTTGCCCCGTTCGCACCTCCCAGCTCCCCATCCCCCTAAGGCCACCAATGCCTACATCCTGCACCGCCTCTTCCTTTGGAACTATTACTTGAGGAGGGGTGCGATTACTTACCTATGTAAGTTCCTAGATAGTTAACTGCCCGTAAACACCCTATTGCTAAGAATTGTTGTTACGTTACCGGACGTAATAGAGGGAAAATTGGGATAAAGGAAAATCAGCGCATGAAGCACCACGGTAAAGCCACTATACGTGAGTTTTCTCTGGCACTATGTCGAGCCAGCCATGCTACAGGCAAATTTGACCACGTGACAACGCTTAATCCGACGCCTATTACAATAATAAAATTTGTTGCGTCACTTACCTCGTTCAATATATGACTTCCTACTGCAACTTTTTATCTAACACGTTTTGCCGCATTTGCATGTCGGTCTCCGATGTCTTAAGCCGTCTGTGGGGAAGAAAGTACAAGATTTAATTTCATGAATTATTGCAGTAATCGGTTTTATAACCGAGCTAACTTGCTGAAAGTAATTCTTTCCAATATATCATTTAAATAACAGCTTTTAATAGAATTTACTAGCTTAATACCCTATGCTAATTGCGATGTTGCACTTCGGAAGGCCTATGGTATCTCCAAACGAAAACACTAAACCCCTTCATAAGCTTTAATGTAAAAAAATACTTCATTCATAGACTTTCATTCGGTATAAATAGTTGAACCAGGGCTATTGTTGCTATCATTTCATTGTCTTTATTTCTGAATGGAATCCTTTTTCTCCCTACCCCGGCCACCCTCCTTCTTAAGCGCAAAAGCTTGTCAGCCAGAATTCTTTCGACATCATAGAAGAAACGAGTGCTTCAGCCGACAAGGAACTGTAATATCCGATTAGGTAACATCGTCGCCGAAAAGCATATTACCTTACATAAAAATAGCTAATGCCGAATAACAAGGCTATAGTTATTTTTTCTTATGGTTGCATTTAGGCATCATAGACCGCCCAACATGTTTTCATAGAGTCTCGAATACCATACGTCGTGATTGGATTTTATACTTTTTACTCAATACCAATTTCCCCGCTTTCCATCTCACTGGTGGGCTATGTAATTTCTTTGCACCCATCACCAACATGTTTGAGAATTGTTGTCTTTATATAATTATATATGATTTCCTCTAACGATTGCAAACGAAACCGGGCGCTGCAATATGGCTAAATTCCAGCCATATTGCCTAAAATACTAGTCCTAAAGAGGCAGACTTTTGAAGTGGACTCCAAACGCGTGACCGTCCAAAAATCCGCTCAAGACACATGATTTTTTTTCATACGAGTACGGCAAAGTGCTCGCACTGCACCTGAGGGTAAATGGAGTGGGGTCCAGTAGAATGTCCACTGACGAGAGATAATTACCCCTCGGCAATCGACACAATTATGCCAGACTCTTGGAACCGGATATACACAGGCTGATCCCGGAACGCAACACTCTTACGTGGTCCATTATGGCGGGTATTAACATCTTGGGTACGGTGGTCGCTATCCGGAAAATTATAAAATATATTCTACCACTAGCAGCCCCTTCCGACTTGCAGATTTACGAATGAAACGCTTTTCTATTTTGAGATCGTTCGTGTTATCATATCACGCCAGTATTCATTTGCGGGGTACGGGACACCTACCTAGTTAGCATCAATAACCGCAAATCACTTTTAAATTTTAATGACCTAGAAAAGCCTTATTAAAGCCTTAGTAAAATTACATACCTACCTGGGTACCTATAATACAAAAAATGTGCTTAATTAATAATTTATAAAAATATCCTCCTTGTTACCACACATTTTAAGTAGTTAATACGTATTCGAGTTTGTTTTATTTATTTTTCTGTTATTTTTGTAACGACTTACATGATGTATTTCCGTATTAGCTTGACGAAATTAAACCTTAGTTAAATATGAATATTAAACATAATTTTGCGCATTACCTGGATAGCTACAAATTACAGATTGTTTCAGAGTTCAGACATTGATGATGTCAAAATATTTACTGCCAAAAATCAATTTCAGGTGTTTGCGTTTTCAAAACATGCCACATTATATAGAAAAATGTAAGCAGTTGAATTAAAAGACGAAATTATTGATAAACAAATGACATTGAATTGACTAGATTAGATTCAAGGCCGTCTACGTTTGGTAGGTGATGTGATCCATGAAAGTTTGGTTATATTTTCATGTATAAATACAAAACATATCTATAAGATTTATCGAATAACTGAAAGCACTTCTATAACTTAAATAACACAAAAAATTAAGCAATAATATTACATGAGAACACCCACCTTCACAATTCAGCCATTGCAAATAATGACCTCGATATTATTAGTTGCTACAAATTCCAACACCGAGATAAAAAGGTAGAAAAATGATACTTTTTCAACGGAAAACACTCTAGTCCAAACGCAGGCACTACAGGGTCAGTCACCACAATACACTTTACATGAATATTTGCAATTTTCCAAAAAAATCACAATAATTATTAGCCACTATCAGCCATTCAACCCAGATGTCAAGCATACTTGCTTACAATGATAAAATTGTTGCTGCGCCATCTATTATACTATTTTAAAACCATGTTAGAAATTCAAATCTCGAAGTACTTTAAACTTTACATTTAAACAAATATCTGATAGATGTCGCAGTTTTTTATTTTGTCCGATACAATTCCGCAATAAAACGTGTCGAAAATAGCTTACCTTTTTTTTATTATCCAACGGTAGATTTTAGTGGTGTAATATTATGTGTGTAATATTATCTTGGTAATATGTTCCACTCTAGGCATATATCTCATTGCACCGCTCCCAGTGGGCGGACTTTGACAAATTATGTGTTTTTCGATTCGTTTTTATCAATAGGTAATTATTATAATATTTTTTCAATATATTATATATTTTTAAATTTTATATTTTCGTAAATACTAACAATACAATGGTAATGCCATCTAGTGAAAATTATTGTTACTATTGGCGGCGAAATTAAATAAATAAGAATAATGATCATATTTACGTCTTGTTTTTTAGAATTTTGTTTTGGGATCACAGAAAAGTAAAAACAAATAACTGTAAAATAAACGCATACCAGCCTAGTGACAAAAAAAAGGGGGAAATAAGACAATAATGTCAGCCGCATGCAGCTATATATTCTGCAATTATCGTGCTTTTCAGCCTCCTATGAAAGTCGATGTAGTTTAATTTTAATGCAGATATTTTCGAACATTGTATTTTAAAAAAAACTGTATTATTTATTCCAAATAAGATTTCTTATTATTATTAAAATTTGTTTTTGATTAATCGAAACCAATGTATCAGTCTCGTGTTAATTTCTCAACTCTAATTATTAACGAATCCCAATAAAACATGAACACAGAATCATTTCCTGTTTCTTTTGGCACATTCTAAACACAGTTACTATATTCCGGTTTAAGTATTTTTCAGTATTTAGATATTTAATTTTCATTACAATTCCGCAAAAATTTTACGGTAGCGGATATGGAGGCCCAATTTATAGCGGAAGTTACGCAGTTACAGGGACGAAGATCAAAGTTCATCATAAACTTATTTCGAATATTCATATTTTGTAAAGGTATTGGAACGTTCTAATTTGTAAAATAGCTGTCAATACATGAGGACGTTTACATTATACAGGCTCCGCTAAAATAATTAGGGAGTCAACCTATATGCATAGCAACTAAGATGTTTATATTATTGTAAAACGTTATTGCATAGCAGCGACGCTAGCAAGGAATCTGGCGTTTGGTGTAAAGTGGTGATACTAATCCACTTTAATTTTTTGTGGACTTTAGATGTACAGATTTTCAATTGAGTAAAATCATTTTTTTATTATCAACATCAACCTTTGCCATGGTAGTGTGATCTTTAGAAAGAAAACAAGTGCAAGTAATAATTATACATTCATTTATTAATCTGAATTTAATACTGTATTACATAGAGGAAATGCACTTCTCAGAAACATTCAGAAGACTTCCCTTTGGGACACTTGTAATTATAAGGAGCCTCTCTCCATATAATTTTAAAATTGAATAAATACAAACTATGTCGTTCATAATACAATCGATATTCATGATGATCTGCATTGCCACATGCGTAAAAATCTATGTATATTTTTCACCAACTCACATGTTCGAAAATAAATTCTTAAATACAAAGCGTGACAAGTACAATTGCCTATGAGATATCGGTTGAATAAATAAAATTTTGCAAATTAACAACAAATAATAACATACTCTATCTTAGTGTTTATTCTGTGCTGCCACATAATTTGTCAACAACATTTTCCATCACAATAAAGTAAAGTAGAAATCAATGAATGAAACAAATAAACATCATGAATTTGGTGACCAGATAGAAAGGCGTTTTGACTCATATCCAACATAGTGAATACTCAATTTTTGGGAAACACACAGCAAGAGAAAGAAGAAATACTACCAATATAAATACAGACATCTTAATTCATTCAGTCAAAGTGGAACATGTATAAAATATTTAATATTTATTAATAAGAAATAATCAGTCTTGTTTAGAGAAAATATTTCGTCAAAACGTGATTCGCACGCCTTGATATTATCATTATCACAATACAGTATGTCAGATATGATGTCATCCCTTCTTGGACGTAACTAGTATATAAATCGCCTGCTACGCTACTTAGTGTTATTATCACAGTTGATTAGTAGAGGTGGGTGCAGTACTTTGTACATTATAATACAGGAGCTACCTGCATTTCGCGAGCATCATCGATACACATCACATCGCTTGATGAAACTAAAAACGCGCGCAAATAACCACCAGCCCGACCTACCGCTGCGAGTGCGCATACCGTCATGGCACCGGCCTATCGCGGCCACCGACGAGGCCGGGCTAATCGTACATACAAACTTCGAGATGAAACTATGCACGTAGGTAAACATCATTTCATGGCAGTCTTTCTCTTAAAATGTACATAAATAACAAAGCGAACTTCGCACTGACGAGGTACAAATGCGAAATCCACAGACACGTTGTTCACCCCTCGTGGTTTTACACCCATTACTATTACATCGTATCTTTGAGATGTATCATAAAACGGGAATCTTAAATAGATAATAACGCTTACGTCCCTTTGAACTGGTTCAATTTCGTCACCTAACGGCAAACTGAAAACTAAATTGAATAACAATAAATTATTAAATCTTACATCTATCATATTATTATATGTATATTTGTGAACGACTTGCGAGCTATGTTGTCACAAATATTCATGAAATTCGTTCAAATAGTCAAAAAATATATTTTTGTCTAATAAACACATTCCATGTGCAGGACGTGTCCTAAGTATTTTTATAACAATTGACCAACGCAACGACAGGTTATAGTAATAATGAAATATCACAGATTTTTCAAATCTTTGGACAGTAACGGGCACCTGAATATTAAACTGTTTCAGTATTATTTGTACCTATTAAATTAATGTTAAACCTTTGGAACCCGTTTATGTACAAAGGAACGCTATAATGAATATTTTAATGATGTATAAAATAATCGAAAATAAGAAGCCACTTATTTTGCTATGAAAGTAACCATTGCGTTCATTATTTATCACGATCAAAATACTAATCATCCTAAGTTAAATGCATGTTATATACATACTTTCTACATTTTCGAGAATGGTATGAGTTTTTTCAAAGCCCAACCTTGTCTTGGGTCAAATTGACACAGATTAATAATACCCCTAATTCAAGTTTATAAAGATCTAATCTTCAATAAAAAATAACTTCGAAATTAGTGACTTGAAATGTCATTGACATCACATTACTTAAGAAAAATATTCACAATTTTATCTGGCAATACAGATTGTTATTATGAAGTATATCATCAAAAGCCATTCAATAACCGCTTTTATAAGTAATCACTTTCTAATACTAAGTCCCACTTTTCACTGGATACAATCAATCATTAACAATAAAAAATAATTTATATAAAATATTTCAGATATTATTTTGTCGTACTAAAAACTTCCTCCTAAAATTTCATTCATCTTCTATATGTTTCGTGCATTTCGTACATCATACAGACATTTGAAAGAAAACGAAAGGCACCCAAGGTTACACATGAGGGCACCCACGTCACCTACTCTAACAAATATAATGATTACAATCTACAAGTGGAACTAACAAACATCCATACTGTTCCACTGTACTATCTTAGTGTGGAAAAAAATAATTCTCTATTGGCCACCACTTGAAATATTACAAACTTACTGGTAAATTATCCATAACCAATCACATCTCTTTGTTGCGCAAAAAGATGATCAATCAAACATAAAATAGAAACTAACTGCACACTGGTGACACAAAATTCAACCTAATTAACCAAATTAGAAGTGTTCAATTCAATGTACCCTCAAATAAGAAATAACTAAATATTAAACACTAAGAAAGTTATAAAACAATCATTATGGCCAAAAGAGAATGTAATGCTTATAAACCTAACACACATATTTTTTATTAGAAATGGATCTAAAAAATATTTCACATGAATTTGAACAATATATGACTTATGAAATATGATACCAAATATTGAATTTCTTCTCTGGTTTACAAGCAAAATAAAATCATAATATACCAATAATATTGTCCATATTTGTAGCATCTGACATAAAATATAATTTTGTAAGTTTTTATCAGATCTAACAACATAATTCTATGAGAGTAGTAGTTATATAAATAGACAGATATTGATATTATCATCCCATTTGGCCAGGATAATTCTGAAAATTTCAATACAAAAGCTCTAAGTACAATATTGGAGTACCACTTGGAAGGTAAGAGAGCTCATATTATGAAATAGCAATATAAATTGAGATATTTGTTGGCTAGAAGATAGTCTCCAAAAAATCACAGTAACTAGATTTTAGTTAAGTTCTCCACAGTTTGAAAGTTGTATTTGTTTATATGTAGCTAGTTACTGTTGCACGGGTGCTGCATAGAGCAACGAGCCCGGGGGCAAGTGAGCGTACTGCACGCCCGCGCCTACGGCCGCCTGGTAGCCGCAAGGACCGCCGCCGCCCACCGCGCCACCATAGAACTTTCCACCTATTAAAACAAACCACATATGTACTTGTTATTGTATTTATATATATTTTATTTAATATTTATTGCCATATAAGATGCGTTGTTTCTTACCAAGCATTTCTTGATGATGGGGATGCATTTGTGCGTAGTGTGGAGGAGTGGCGAAGTGAGGCGGCGGTGATCCGAAGGAAGATCCGGATCCGCTTGTCTTGTTACCATTGGCATTATTGTTGCGGTACTGTTGGCCATTGTTGCGCGGATCTGTAATAATAATACAAGCAATGTAATATAATTATGTACTGTATAATGTATTTATTTTATGTAAATCGTTCACATAATATAGCAAATAAAACATACTATTGTAAGAGCGTTGACCGTAGCCATTCTGGTTATATCCGTTCTGATAGCCATTATTGTATCCACCTTGGTAATTGCCCATGGATTCAAACACATTGGGGCTCGGGAAAGGAACTTGTTTCTGATAATTGTTTTGCCTGTAATTTTGGATTCCCTGGTTTTGGTTTGTGAATCGGGGTGCCTGCTGGTTCATATTACGATTCTGGTAAGGTGTTTGGTTATCTTCATTGCTGCCATTAGCCATCTTATTATTCCATTGGTTACTCTGTTGCTGTGGTGAATTGGAGCCACTGTTCTTGTCTTTACGCTGCTGCCAACGGTTGCGTCCTTCACAAAGATTTTTTTTTAATTAGATGAGATCATAATACTTATAATCAGAATAAAAACAACTATCTATTTAATACCAATCTTTAATACCAAAAGTATCATAATTACCACCTGATGTGTTGTTATTGTTCCTTGCCATATCAGCCAGTTTTACTGGTGGATTTTGGCCAGTTTCACGCAGCACTGCTAGTAGGCCACGAGCTTGACGGGCATCACCACTTGTGAAGTAAGTGTATGCTGTTCCAGATTGCTGGCAACGACCAGTGCGACCTATATTTCAAATCAGAAATGATATATTAAAAGGTGAAAGTTAAATATAAAACATTATGAAAAGTACTCACCAATTCTATGAATATAATCCTCAGAAGAATTAGGATAGTCAAAGTTGACAACAAATTTGACATCTTCAACATCAAGCCCCCTAGCTGCCACATCTGTAGCAATGAGAATTGTAGTTGCTCCATTCCTGAATTCTGAGAGAACAGCATCACGCTCTGGTTGAGACTTATCACCATGAATAGCTAACGCCTTATGGCCGCTGCGGCGAACAGCGCGTGCAATATCATCTACCTAAAATATTAATGAAGTATTATTTAATGCAAAAAAAAAAAATATTTAATAGACATTATATTAAACAGTGCTTACTTTTTTCTTTGTCTCTACGAACACAATGACTTTGTTATCCTTCTCAGTAGAAATCTCCTTCAACAGATTTGCAAGCTTAGCCTCCTTCTCATGTTCTTCACAAATCTCAACAATTTGTTTGATATTATTGTTAGCAGATAGGTTAAGTGAACCAATATTGACCTTGATGTAATCATTCAAGAAGTCCTCAGCTAATGCTTGTATTTCTTTGGGCCATGTAGCAGACCACATCAATACTTGGCGATCAGGGCGGATCTGTTCAATGATCTTGCGAATTTGAGGTTCAAAACCCATATCCAACATCCGATCAGCTTCATCAAGCACTAAATAGGTACAACGACGTAAATTTGTTGTTCCCCTCTCCAAGAAGTCTATCAATCTTCCAGGTGTAGCAATTACAATCTCAACACCACGCTCTAAATCTCGAGCTTGGGGTCCCTTTGGAGAACCACCAAAGAGGCAAGTGTTTCTAATGAATCCATGTGCGCTGTAAGCTTGAGCCACTGATTGGATTTGCTGAGCCAGCTCCCTAGTTGGTGCAAGAATGAGAGCAATAGGACCATCACCCCTCTGAATACGCTGTTGGTGAACAATGTGTACAGCTGCAGGTAGCATGTAAGCAAGTGTTTTGCCAGAGCCAGTGGAAGCAATGCCAACCATATCACGTCCCGAAAGAGCTATAGGCCAACCTTGAGCCTGAATGCCGGTAGGTTCTGTCCATCCTTGCTCTTGAATTGTGGTCATTATGTGATCAGGGAAATTGCCTTCATCAAACACTTGGTTGGGACGAGGTATGTTATTACCACTGATTGTTATCTCCTTTGCCATGCGGTACATCTGTACTTCTTCATCTGTGCGGCCATTAACATTTGCATGTGGTTTATAGAAATCTTTTTGTATTGGTTCCAATTTTGACAAATCCCACAGTGGTTTAACTAAACTGTCACCAGGATGTTTTGCTTTCTTGCTTTGTAGTTTCCTGTCATTCGGATTAGAGGGCTGTTGCATGGCATTAGGATTGAATACTTTCTTTTGCATGAAAGCTTGTTGTTGAGTGTGACCATTTTGATTGTTGTAGTTCTTGGGTCCGTAGTTAGGTTTGTTGAAATTTTGTTGCTTCGGACCTCCAAAATCATTTTTAGCATTGTAGAATTGCATGTTTCCCACCATCTGTTTATCACCCTCATAATCTTTCTTCTGTGACTGGTTGTTAAAATTGTTTCTTGGCCTGTATTCTTTTCCTGGGCCTCCAAAATCACCCTGGTTTACATTTTCATTCTTGTGGTTGTTGTAATCATTTCGGGGCCGGAAATTGTTTTTGTTGCCCATGTTGTTTCTGGGACCAAAATTTTTTGGCCCACCAAAATCATGAAGTCCATTGAAGAATGGAATTTTACCGAATTGTTCATTCCGGTCTGGCCGAGACCTAGGTTGTTATATGAAAAGAAAAAAGAGTAACGTAGGGTAAATTCTTACAGAAAAAAAAACAAACGCACGGTAATTTTAGGGAAATCTCTTTAAAGTCATTACAAGTTAAGTAAAAGAATTAATCAGATATTAAATCTTAGTTAAGTCGTTTTAAAACATAATGGAGAAAGTCCCCATATTGCTTGTGTAAAAAGCGATGTTATTGATCCAATCAGTGGCCATCAGTGGCACAGCCGATAGCTGTGAAATCGCTAACGTTCATTATGAAATGGCGCAGTCGCGCATTTGAGTTTTGTAAAGGTAATAATGTATAGCTAAACGCTTACATGTTAGGCGATGTGGGTATATATACACCCAATTTCTAATTATTTAAAAAAATATATATATGAAACCACTAATATTCAATCCAATATGACATGAACAATCGTTATTACTAGCAACAGTTAACGTGAAGGGAAAGCAGGTTATATGTTTTAAAAACGTAAATTTAAATTCGGTAATGAGCACGAGTCTTCCAATCGGCTAAAATGACTCTTGTTCGTATTCAAAGGGCAAAATCAATAACGCGCAGGGACAAGACAGACAATACACGCAAGTATTGATCGCGTCGGTGGGTAGGCGGCGACCATATTTTATCAGCTGCTCAGCTGAGCAGAATGCACTTCACAAAATGGCCGCTACGAACTATCACATTGAAAATTTTACAGTGGGTATGTTTAGATAAATTTACCTTACAACGTACTCCAGAAAATAGGTAGTATTACAAATAATTACTTACATCGGATGTTGATTGTGGAAACCGTTGTACTGCATTTTTGGTCGTTTTAATGATGATTTATGAAAGGGCTAAGCGCTCTAGTTGGTATCTGGAACAAAAGGACATTAACTATAATAGTTAAATCACTATTTTAAAAAACGTTAATCCTCACTGAACAATATAGTTACCTCTCAATTAGAGAGAATTTATAATTTTTTAAAAGCTCGACATTCACATACGTCCCTACGCAGACCCGGCGAACGAACAACTCGATAATGTTAGTCGGAAACGGAAATTTCCAGGTGGAGAACACAGTGTTGCATTCTACAAATAATAGCAAATGTTGCTATTTACATAATATTTAGTGTTGCATTTATATAAAAAAGAGACCACCACCGCTGTATGCAGCGTAGTTTACTCTTATAATTTAAACATAAAAAAGAATGTATTTATTTTGGTTTCTTAATATAAGCATAAAGGCCCACCTTACACACCCAGAAATTTAAAAAAAGGCGAATTCAGAATATAAATCCCTTTTCCAAGATCTAGCTTTTTTCATCGTAGAGTTGTAAAATAGCAAGAAAGGTGTGAGGCATCAGTTTTTTAGAACTGAATTCCAATCTCTGAATGCTTCCGGATGTTAAACTGAGCCAAAATATTTTTTTATGTCTAATTTCTATTTCGTTTATAATATGGAAACACTGCGTATTTCCTGTCAAATGCCAAACAAAAATGTTTTTCTGGATAGGGATTGCTTGTTTCACTATAAATTATTTCTAGATACTTATTACAACAGTAAGTGCCTGTTTTACTCTGAATAAGAAATAATTTTAAGTATTATTATTTTTTAAGTATATAATAATGGATTAGTTACTAATGGCCGCTTTTTTATAATAGATTCAAAATGGAACAAGAACCTCTGCTAGAATTGGGAGACACCACTGCTGATAATTTGTATCCAGCGTTGTTCCAGTGTTTTACAATAATCATTTGCGGGTAAGTAATATGAACCAATATAATAGTATAATTTGAAACAAACTATTATTCAAATGACGGAAGATATCGTAAAATTATTGATCATCAATATAATATTTATTGTTTCATTTAATCGTACCAACAAACTAGTTATCGCTGTAGTAATATTTTGCAGGCTGTATAACTTTCTCTAAACTACTAGTCAGTTAACTAGTTGTTTCCAAAAGTATCTACGGACTTGTTGTTTTCAAATCTTTTATAGATTTATGTTTAATTTTTAGCTGGTCGAAAATACAACTCAAGTAACAGTGACAGCTAAAAGTTAAGAAAACATAATCAATATGTCCTTGTACAAGGTGATGCATGGACTATATATTTGTCTAAGTGGTGGAAAACCTTGTTAGAAGAATAATAAACTCAATTACCCAACCTAAATATCCTAACCAAAAGTTCATAAATAATGATATTCCATTTTCTCTCTTTTCTCATTTTGAGCTATTTATTTCCTTAGGTTTTTACTGTGTCCATTTATTTGCTGTAAAATTAACTTTTTTCCATCCATAAGTGTGATCTAAATCTTAAATTTATATTCATAATCTTAATTCATACAACACTTCAGGCTTATAATTAACTTATCTCAATAGAAAACCACCTTGATTAAATGGTTAACACCCCTACTACACACATATTCCAACATTGGTAAATTCACCACAGTTACCATGGAGCCATGATTAAAAAATAAGAAGAATAAATTTAATGATACTTGATAGAATTTACAGTAATAACGGATAACCAGTTTATATTTAGGGACAAATACAATATCACTATATTTATGATATTATATAGTTAGTCATCAATGGATCAGATTTAGTAATAATTTTGGAATAGTCATCAAACAATATTAATTTTTGTTTGTTCAAGTGATTAACAAATTCTGTACCTAAAGCTTGTTTCTGGTGGCCAACAATTGTGGTGATCCAATTTTTTATGATTTCAAATATTTTCAATATGAATCTATGAGTGAAAAGAGAAAGTTTACTAACATCATGTATAAATTTTCATCAATTTACAAATGTATTAAATTTCAAGCTATATGACAACATACCATACATAAAAATACCCAGAATTTTTTAAACAGAATCAGATCGTTGATTCTTTTGTTGATTCAGCACATCAGTGTTGCTGGTGTTTTAGGCAAAAAAGGAGGATTATAGAAGGAGTTTTTAGATGTTTCCCTTTACCATTAAAGGAAGTAATAATTGAATTACAAATAAGAAAACATGCATAAGTGAAAAGTCAGAGTTGTATGCCTTGTTTCAAACCTGCAACCTTAATCTTCCATCCTCTTAGTAGTAGAGCAACAAGTCCAGCAATAGGTCAGAAATCAAAATATAGAATCATTTTGACATTGCAATAATATATGAAACTACACATACATCTATATCTCTGATTATAACATTGTATAAATTATTTTCATTCAATAATAAAAAATATTTTCACTAAAAATCTTAATTTTACCTTTGAAATTTTTTGCAAATTTTGTAGTTATTGTGAATATTGTGTCCGAAATAGACTCACCCACAGGGTGAGTGTATTTCTGATTGAAAGTGAGATTTGATTTCACATTAAAAATTGTCTTTTATTAATATTTATGTATTTCGAAACTTACACCTTATTTTCAAGAAGATTAATGTATGTTTTCCATTAGTAAGTCAGTGACAAAATTACTGAATATAGGGCTGGTTGTTATAAAAATTACATTCCACTTGTACAATATGTACATAATAATAAACCTGTCTTATCTGTGAGTACATGTATATTAATTTTTGGACTTTCTTCTTCAATTACATATCTCATCTCTTAATTACACATTATCATGAATAAACAACAAATGTGAATATTAAGCAAGGTTAAATGTTATATTTATACAATTGTCTACTAAGCATCTTTAGTAATTTATTTATTTGTACGTACATACTTACAGATTGGTTGTATGCACAATATGTAGATTTAGTTTAGTTGTATAACATAAACTTTAAGCAATAATTCTAAATTTAAGAGAACTTGTTATGCTAATGTCATAAATATCTTTAATACATAAATTTGAATAAATTATTGTTTTGAAAGAATTACTTTACATAATAACCTGTTGTTTATTATTATATAAAAACACACTTGTTGAAGTGTCACTGAATCTAACCGAAATTTATTTTTTAAATATTGACAATCCCCAGATTATTTCATTTGACCTTCATCTTTGTTCTATGAGATTCTAGATGCTTGATATTTTTAAAATTATAATCAGATCAGACCAGCTTTTATGCAATCAATAACTGATAGGGGTTTAATACTAAAACGGAGCTGATGTGGATCATTTTCCGACGAGATACGTAACGTCGCGTCGCCTGCATTTCGATAAAATGCGCAATCTAATTTTATTTAATTTATACTTGGCTAAAGAAACGCCGCATTATAGAAATTTTAATAAATAAAATTCGAACAGCATCAGTTTCACCATATTATTCCGAGGCCACAGAGCTGTGACGCGTCATTGCGCGCCGCAGTTAATTTAATCAATAAAGAAAGACGTAACTATCAAGATACGAGATAATATGCGAACAGCTCTGCCGTTAAATAAAAAACTGATGTTGAATGTTAAACGACATGGGCTTTGAAATTCTATATTCATCTTTCGATATTTGGATTTCATAACAATATTATGTTGTACTTAATTCCTATTTTTCTTTATCTTTAAGGTATGTAGCTGGACGACTCAACATTGTTTCGGCAACAGAATCGAAGGGTATTGCTACATTTGTTGGTACTTTTGCTCTTCCATGCCTCATATTCTTATCGCTTGCTCGAATAGATTTCAGTGTTGTTAATTGGACATTCTTATTCGCAATATTACTTGCGAAGGGTTTAGTATTTTTTCTAGTCATACTTGTTACGCTTCTTGTGTCGAAACCATTGAATTTGGGACGAGCGGGAATATTTGCTATATTTTGCACACAGAGCAATGACTTCGCACTGGGACTACCAATCAGTAAGTTTAATTACAACATGTGATGTAAATATATTCTGATTGTATAAGAAAAATAATCAAATCATACTCTGTTTTCAGTAACCGCATTATACGAGAAGAGCCACCCGGAATACGCTTTATATTTGTACTTAATGGCGCCGATATCTCTTGCGATTCTAAATCCTGTTGCCTTTGTACTGATGGAGGTAAACAAGCAGCGAGAATACTCGCGTACTCAACTCACAGAGAGCGAAAGGAAGAGTTTGCACACGTTCAAATTACTGAAACAAATTGCAAAAGGCATTTGCTTAAATCCGGTCCTAGTAATGACAGTTTTGGGTATAATAGGAAACATAGTGTTCAAACACAAATTATCTATTTATCTAGAAGGACTATTAGAGGTAAGACTTTACAAGTGAATTCTTTAATATGAATTGTTAAAACATGTAATATAACTCATTGTAGGTACCGTTCCGTTAATCTATGGTTTATTTTTAGGTTTTCGGACAGTCGTTCTCTGCATCAGCTTTATTTTTGCTTGGGCTACGCATGGTCGGACAAATACACAGGTTAAAAGGACCAGCGTTATTATTGCCGTGTGTACTTATTATGGTGAAGTTGTAAGTATGTTTAGAATAATATTTGTTTCATATTTTATTTTACAATAAGTACCTACCTAATGTTTGGTCTATTACTTTTTGTCAAAGCCGTAAGAACGGCTTCGTTTCGGATAGGTTTTAACATCAATGTACAAAGCTGATGTTAACTTTAGTTTTTTCTTTCCATTTTACCTTTACAATAACATTAGCGATAAGTTGGTGTTGTCATAGAGCTTATCAGGTAACATAGAGCTTATCAGGTAAACAGTCTTTAACTAATCCAAGCGATGTATGCCTGCATTTCGCGTATCTTCATTTAGTTGCGTCTTTGAACTCAAAGCAGCGTCTCTTATTGAGATGTCGTTAAAGGTCATAATATTTCGAGCTAAATCTCCATCCTCTATTTCGTGTTTTATTCATGTTTGCTTAGAATTAGTATATGTAGTTTTTTAGACAGTGGTCATGTTGATTAAATATGGAGACATTCGAATGGTCACGTTTATTCACCAAATGTGGGTGAACACAAGCTTTTTTCCTGAATATTGTCTATATGTTTTACACATGTGTTAATAATACATGTTTTAATAGGTACACGAGAAACGAATATCTAATTAAATATATTTAAAATTGAATCTATTAAGTAAAAATAATTGAATGCTATAAAGTGGTAGATTAAATTTACATAATATAGTATAATAATAATGTTCTTTTTTCTCTTTTTTTAGTCAAGAGAGCTATTTATTTATCTCAATATTATGATGCGGTGGAAAGTTTTATTTACCTAAATTTTAAGATAAGTTCAATTTATTTGTCGTTTCAGAATCATCCTACCCGTTGTAATGAGGGAGTGCGTGAGCTCATTGAACGCGGGAGGGAACGAATCCAATACTATTTCCCTCTCTACGTACGCATTCTTGTACGGAACAATACCCACGGCACCCGCAGTGTTCGTGTTCTCGAATCTTTATCAACTGGAAATCGATTTGGTAGGCCACCGACAAAGTTATTTACATGATACTATTATTTGCGACCCACTTTTGTACTTTTTCTTTGTAATTGTATCAATTAACAATGTAAGAAAATGTGTAACATATTTCTATTGTATTTATGTATACGATAATATACCATCTACTTTTAGAGATAGGGGCTAGTGAATGATGTAATATACCGCCAATAACACTAGAGATCTATCAGCAATATGCAAACAAATCTAATCCTATACAAGTTTTATTTTGCATCAACAATCTCAACTAATTTATAACTATCATGCTACTACACTTATGTGATGATCCATTGGGACATGATAATGAATAATAATAACCAATATATTTTAGATGGCTTCGTCTATGGTGATATGCACATTCATATCAGGACCAATGATGTTCATGTCCGCACAAGTTATATCTATAAACAAAGATTACGCGGAACAATTGAAGAAATTCGGCTTTGATTTGTCGATAGTAGCGCTGGTGGCTTCATTATGGGTGTTGCTGGTGTTTATAATAACGAAGAAATACAAGAGAATGCCGCATCGATTGACATTGTGTTTAATTGCTACTCAGGTACGGTGGGTTTGGTATTTTTATTTACACCAGTGCGAGAAATAACACCTGGCGTGTTTTATGAATACCTACATACATACAGGTTACATTGCTCTTATTTTTGCACATAATGCGTGTAAAAACGAAAGCTCCGACATTACGGTAAATCACAAACTACATTTTATGTAGCTGATACTATTATTTTTACCACGTCAGTTGTACCTTGTATCTATTGTCAATATGATCGTAACTCACAGTGCCCATTTTTACACGCCTAGTGTCCCGCAAGTCTTAATAGTGAAGAGTTCATTATTTTAGCATAGCGATCGAATGATTTAATTCAAAAAGAAGAGCATTTTATTCGTAATCCGTAACAATTTATCTTTGTTATATTTCAGTTACTGTTGGCTATCAGTGTGATCGGCGCTGGTTCCTACGACAATAGTCCACCGTCATGGCACTCGACCATTGTACAAGCTGTACGAACATTCAGCATGTACTCATGTTTACTGTGGACGTCTATGCTCTCCGTTGGAATGTTAATGTTGCAAGTAAGTAAACAAAATATAATAAATAAAATAAACCTCTGTTCAGGTTTTACAGTGTTTTGTAATTTTATTTTGGTATAGAGAGCTACATAGTGTAAAGTGTATACTATAATTATACAAAAATATATAATAGTATTAATAGGTCTAAATGTAAATTCCAATAAAAGTTATGCTCAACATTATAATTTGAGGCAATAATTTAAAACTACAGTTTTTGAGTGTTATACAAAAATCTATACCTAATATATGAAGCTGAAGAGTCTGTTTGAACGCGTTAACTTCAGCAACTACAAAATCTATTATTATTTTTTCACTGGTAGGAAGCTACATGGCTCCTGAGTGCTATAGGCTACTTTTTATCTCGGGGAAATTATTATCCCGTAAAACCTTTTCCACAAGGGCGGAGCCGCAGGCAAACGCTCTAATATCATAAATGATACAAGCAAGTTGCTCCTTACGCCGCGACTGCCCATAAACAGTGGCAACACTTAGATTCTAGAAGTGGCTACCAAGTTCTGTATAGCATTATACTGTGTTGTCAAAAACTGAGACTGAACGTTTCATTATTTAGTGCTGACTATCACAATATTCAGACTTTCGCTACTCATAGTAGCAGTAGTACCCACTCGGACAGACTTTGTAGTACGAGAGTCATATTTAATATCATATCCGCGTTCCAGAGTCGTGGGCCGTGCTTCGTGGTGACTCTATGGCCGGTGCTCGGATTCGTGGCGTGGGGAGCTCCCGCCGTGATGGTGGTCGTGTTGCTCGCCACCAAAACCACCATGGACTTGGACAGTACCGCTGTTGACGCTATTCGCCTTTGTTTACTCGTTTTCTGTCTAACTGGTGAGTGTTAAATGTTCAGTCTGATAAATAATATAAATGACTTTAGAACAAGTAAGGGCCAAATAATTTTGGATTCATAGAAGCACATTTCATTAACATCATATTATATTATAATATTTATATTGGTTTCTTATGTTTACGCAAATGTTAGACATTGAAGTAAAATTAATTTTGCGGATTTTATCGCGATTTTTGTTTAATTCTTACTTCCAACGTTTCATAGACTTTATAGACTACATAATCAAGAGCGTCTGAGTTGTTGAACCACTGACAAGGTTGAGACTAAAAGTTTATAGAAAAATAAGGGTAAATTTCGCAGAATTAGTTTTATTGCAAAGAGTTTTTATGCCACCGCTTTAGGGCATGTTATCCTGATAATTCCCGTGTTATGAATAAAGAAAATCGGCACTCGTACCTACCCAGTATGAAATGATTATTTATCGGAAGATGCATTTTAAATCAATATGACAAGTCTATTCGTCATAAAAATGTCTTAAATTCTAACATTTTCCTTACATTTTTCTTTATGTTTATTTTCCAGTGACGACAGGTTGTCTCATAGTATACATAAGGTTTAGGCGACGAAGCGCACAGTTCACTTCGCTGACGGCAGATTACAGCTCGGACCAGGTGGAGGAATCTAGCAGTCTCATTGATAACGCTCAAGGCTCGTCTTCAACGCAGTCCGCCTCCACGGAGGCTAATGGTACGTTTGTGTATTTGCTATATTTTATACACAATTAGAGCGGCGATATCCCAGTTGGATGTGAAACGGACTACCGAGACGAATGCCGCAGGTTCAAATCCCAAAGGCACACACCTCTGACTTTTCTAAAATTATGGGTGTATAATTTTGCTTTAACGGTGAAGGAAAGATCGCGGGGTGTTTTATTTAGATTTAGATTAATTTTATTGGATTTATTTTTATACAAATGCTGTTTCACACCTGTAAATAGTGAGTAGACTCATTCCACCATGCTGTAGTTTAAATTAACCATGTTTTTTTTGTTCCTGTTTTGTTGTGATATGAGTGATAAGAGTTGCTGTAGAGTGTTATGTTCATGTATGAGTGTGTGGCCGGGCTTCTGAGCCTTCCCCAATAGGAGACCCCCCCATAGGAGACGGGCCGCAACAGGCGACACCGCGCAGGGAGGACTGCGGACGAAAACTTAGACATTTCCGTCAGAGGAAGTCCACAGTCGTCCCTAATGCGCAGAACAATAAAAAAAATGTATGTGTGTGTGGCTGGCATTAAGGGTACCCTTAACCGGGACCCTACGGTCCCACTATTTGATACGATGGCCGTTCCCCTTGCCGGCGTTATGAAGAAGTGAGGGGGGACCTTCTCAGCCGTCCTTCGTCGGTCCCCGTTATTCAGGAGTATATGATTTTGTTTTATTAACATAAAATGTTTTTTTTTAGGTTCAGGTGGATACGGATCGATATCACCAAGTAGATCTCCGACAAGAGCGGGTGCTACTAATTGTTGTTCAAACGACCCGAACTGCGAAAATGGGCTGACCAACTCGCAGGACATTGAAGATATCGCCACTGAGAATAAGTAAGTTGTCATGTTATTAAGTATTTTTCTTTATATTATGTTTTGTTTTTCTCTCCTCCTACGGGCGGCAAATTTTGGGTAGGTCCCGGGCAGCAAAAACTCCATTGATAACGAGAAGTGCTTTTTACCTTCAACATGATTGTAACGTGCGTAATATCGCAGAGACTGCGCGTGCCCGCCGTCACAGAAGCACCGCTGCACGCAGGCCGGCGCGTGCGCGTACCTGACGGAGCTGGAGACGGCGGCGGGACAGCTCGGCCTGCTGCCGCCTGAACACTCACGTGGCCGCGACGGACAACTGCTCAAGCACACCATGCTCATCATCGTCTACAACTTGAGCATGTTTATTGTAAGTTATTGTAGGAAAAGTACTTTATATTTCAAGAACCAGAAACTTCCACCTCTCTTAATTATTTGTTTTAAAGTTGTATTTAATTTCAGGCTTTGTGGCATTTTAGTGTAAGTTTATTTATGAATTAATAACGTATCAAATGCTTCTTCTCAATATATATAGTAAGCCAATATTTTTTTTTGGTTACGGTTGATTCCTTCTGGACTTTCCAGCAAACTGTCTATTATCTTACAGGGTATAACATACACCACTTGGCGAATGATGCTGAAAGACGAAAGCGGAGTGTTCGTAGAGATAGAGTTTTTGGACATTGTTGCCAACTATGGACAAGCTTTAGTTATTTTTGTACTCTTTGGTCTCGATCCTGGTGAAATATTGGTTCCTACTATTAGATACCTCAAAACTAAATGGTAAGTTTTATTTAGGTATAAATAAATTGATATATCGTTACTAGTTTTTATGGCTTTGGGTACAAAAAAAATGTAAAGAGTTTTATATTTTAATGCTTTTAAATTTACGAACCGTACATGTTACAGGCATGGTGCAGACACTGTAATATTACCACCTATTGAAGATCTGAGTTTCGAAACGAAGCATGTTTGCGATCAGTTTATAACTCATCATCTTGAGCGTTGCAAAGAGGCTATTGCGAAAGACACAAGGTACCTATCTAACGTATTATTCATTTCATAAATCAGTGTATCTTTTAATTGATTAGGTTTATTAAAAAATATATTATCCAAAATCTAGAAAAGAGAATTGTAGAAAGGGATATTATGAAGTATTATAATACACTTCTTTTTTTTATAATTACATACGAGTATATTGTCAGAAAATATGTTTGTTCTGGATATGTCAACACTTTTCAAAACGCCAGGAATATATATTATTTTAATGTTTATAAAAAAAATTTTTTTTATTACATTGGTATTTTTTTAACCTCTATTATTGATACAGAATTTAAAATTTTCGGTTCCATAACGACTATAAAATCACGGTATATTACGAAAGATGAAAACAGCAAATGATGATGTTATACTAGGTGGCGCATGCGCACATACCGCGGCGTGTTCCGCGGCTCGTGCCTGGTGCGCTGGCTGGTGCAGGTGGGGCTCGCGCGCGACCCGCGCGAGGCCGTCGCCTACGGCCGGCACCTGCTCGACGGCAGGCTCATCGCACACGTCACCAACAAGCACCACTTCACCAACTCGCCGTTGCTCTACACCTTCAACTGAACACCCCGCCACGACTACACTCGGCCGCCGTCGGTATAACTATATATGTCTATAACAAAATATATTGGGCTAGACTGTAGTCCATTCGCGGTAAGAGATAGTCATTTTGTCAACCGACCGACGCGGCGACCCATAACCATTAAGATTTCATACATTAATTGTTTTTAACATGTCGATGTCAACTTGAATTCATAATTTTATGCAACTTTATTGGTTAGAGAGCGTTGCTAGGGTTACGAGCATAATGGCACACATTTTCTTAACGCAATGGATTATAGTGTGATTAATGTAATGAAAAATATGTGTAGTATACCAAAACATATTTTTGTAAATGGTGACTAACGAACGCGGGAACATTAGTACCAAATATAGTTAATGGCGATTTCTATAAACGTATTTAACCGCTATCTTAGAATCAGCAGCGAAAATGAACCAATCTGGACTATGATTATTTTACCTGTTTTTCTTTTGTGGTGCTCTGCGCCTCACCCTCGTTATTCAGGACAATGGATTTTTACGTATCTTTATTTTATTTTCTTTATATATTTATCTCTATGTTGAAGCTTTCCTTTTAACATTTTCTATTAGTTACCTTATTCTATTATTTGACCTGTTTACAAATGACTTACTGTGATGGGTTTATATTTTTTTACCATTGATTCTGTTAGAATTAGAGTGTGATTATTGAAATCAGCCGCCAATTATTTGTCTATAATTGGTACATGCGCGCAGTTCGATGACTTTCGCTTACATTCGTATCACATTTATACTTAGTCCTAATATTATTTTGCTTCGTGTGCATAAAACTAGGGGTAGGAGACTTTGAGCTAGATATATTGTATAATTGATAACACGTCACAAATGTCTCGAAGTCATTTTGGTTAGGGTCTAGACTACATTATTTTAATGTACTATTTCTTTGTAGACTGTTTAGTCTCGCATCTAAGAGTGTTTTAGTTTTTTTTTTTTTTTTTATTTTATTTAGATATGTATTGTTATGGTCTATTTAATGTGTCGAAGCGATACAAATACGTATATTGCAAACGAAATTGATATTTGAGTATTTCTCAGAATAAATATACGTAACGAAATAGTTTTTACGAACTTTTATTACGAAATTTTCTAGCTCATCAGTCTTTTTTTGTTTCATACATTTATACTGAGAATATACCAGTCAGAAAAATCGTTATAATATTTCGTTACGTACATTTATTTCAAGACGTACTCATTTATTAAGATATAGATTTTTTTTAGAATATTGATACTACACTGTATTGTAAGTTATTTGACAAAATATAATGTTGCTTCCTTTTATCAATGGACCAATGAATTATAATAGATCTATTTTGAATAACGAACTACATATATACTATAAGTAGTTTTATTTATTTGAAATAGTAATTTTTACATACCTAAATGTTACCTGATCTCATATTTTGTTGTTTTTATTCTTTTGAGACTTAGTAATTTGCTCTCTACCATAACTGTCATCATGAGGTGTATCGCACATTATCCGCATTAAATTCAAAAATATTTAAACAACTAATGTAAGAGATCAATATTTGATCACAAAAAATGTAATTCTGTTGCTACTACGCGATTTCAACTTAGCAAAATGTTCTAACATTATAATGTTTAATGTTTTTGCTGTTAAGTTATTTGTTAGTACCTATTTATGTAAAACAGATCTGACGTACTTGAATATGTTACAATATAATATTATATGTAACCATGTTAACACCGGTAACGACCGTTTTCTATGATGTGTTAAAAATAAATCTGTCTCATTACTACATATCAAAATTATAGTTAGAAAATCCCAAGAAAAACTATAGTTACTAACTAATTGGCACAAAATTTAAACTCTTCCAAATGTAGATTAAGATTTCTTGCTTATCATGATCATTTTCATGACGTAAAAATGTGAAGTACACATGTTTGTATCGTGTCTCTGTTGCAGATAGAGAATTTTAAAGTAGTTTAATACTATGTATAAAGTTTTTGACGCACGTGTTATAGGCGTAAAATGGATCAATGTATAATTAGTGAATATAAAATCGAATTACCACTGATTTCAACAAACGATCCCAAACGCTTTTTCGATGGGTCGGGAGAGTGGACCAATCAGAACAAAGCTTTTTTAACGTGCTTACAAATGACATATTTTGATTGGTTCGAAGATTAACGTTGGGATCGCTTTTGATATCCGCCGTAAAGCTTCGTTAGACAAATCAATTATTGCTAGCCATAATCGTCAGGACATTGCTACCAATATTCGTTTTTTCAATATCTGCCAGGAGGGCTAGTACGACACAATACGGCCGAGAATAGCCTCGCTATTTTACATGTCCAGGCGGAATAACTACTTTAAGCAGTAGTTGCTTACGATTATTGCTAGCGGTAATTGATCCGTATAAATGAGGCTTTGGATTCGATCAAAAGACATGCTTGTTATTGTTGTCAAAGCTTGGTGCTGGTGTAGATAGATTTAAGGCTGTTATTGTTGCTGAGGTACATATATTATATCTATTTATCTCCTACAGTGAATTATGTCACTAGATTACAGTAGAGCTTCGATTATCTGAAATAGTTGGGGAATTAACCAGGCTTATTCGAATAATCGAACCATATATTTTTATGTATGTACCAATATATCAATAAAACGTACCTTTATTATATGATTTTCGTTTGTCAGAATCGTAAATAGAAAATTAATACAGATAGTCAATGTTTTACACGCAGTAAGCCCTTAATTTTGCGGTCGAAGCGAGCGTAGCTGTCTGGATAAGTGGTCGTTCGGATAATCAAAGCTCTACTGTAATTAATAGCTATTAACTTTGGTGCACTTGTTTTATTCAATAGCTTATCAATTCCATTTATGCAATGATTTATACCACTTTAATTAATACTTTTTTCTAGTCTGGAGTCTAACATTTGTCGTCAATGTATCTAAAATACAGACAATAGGATTAGAGCACTCATTTTAATATTATTTAATCAGTGACATAGAATTGATATGATGTGTGTAGGGACGCACACACTTGTTATTTCCACACACAGCTATGTGAGCTCCCATATAACAACACAAGCTCTACAATGTGGATAGCAAAATGGGTTTGTTCTTTGGAGAAAATCACATATTTGAATCTAGTTTTTGATTTTAGGTTGTAACTTAAACTTGTTGATACAATTTAATGTGCATGAAAATTCAATTTTAAGTCCACTATAAAATTGGAATAAAAACTTAAATAAAATGTAATGCGAGCCTATCTTGAAATAATCGATAATATAGATACAACTTTTGTGATATTCTATTAATGACAATCATGTTTAATACTTTCACCCTGATTCCTATGTGCACAATATTGGTGGGGTTACTTTCAAATATTATATGTGATTAAGATGCAACTATAACTTTATAAGTAAGGAATGCAAATTGTACCAGAATAACTTACACATGGCCAAATATTATCTTCAAAACAATTTAATTATTTCTAAAAATATTTATCTTGATTTGATGAGGGCTGTTTAACATCGTATTGATTATAATTTAAGTGTATTTAAAATAAAAAGAAATTGTCATTTGGTCCCACCTTAACAAAGTCCAAATTCAATGATCATAAGTATATAACCAACTACTGTAGTATCAAATATATGTCCTCGTGAAATGATCTCAGTATAATGGTACTATTGTAATTTATACATCCCAGAATTTATGACGTGATTTTGATTTTAATATTATTGAAAGATAATTCATAATATTTTAATGTCATTGGGACAAGCTAAATCGCATGTAAAAATATGTATATTTGCTACATTTATACACTTAGTTTGAAATGTTATCCTTTGTGATTATCAACTGTGTTATTTTTCATTAAATAGGTATATTTTATAATAGAGTATACATTTATAAACGTAATATGTTAATCATGTTACCAATCATGTTATAATTATTATGGAATGATTATAATGAAATACATTGTTGCAAACATAAAACTGTTGTTTTCAATAAGATTCTCAATGCCCTTCAAATTAAGTGGTATTTGGTTATTTTTATACACATGATATATGTACAACTCTATGGACCTATGGTATACCTTCAATAACTAATTTTCTACCCATGAAGTTCATTATAAACTATATACTGGTGTCCCAGAAAATAGTGCCAAGCGGATGTCCAGAAATAGAGCACCCCTTGGGGTATGGGACACTATTTTCTGGGTGACCCTGTATAATTATGATGTTGTTTAAAGGGAATGAAACAACCAAATGAAATATAAAAAGTATATTTAAAAATCTAAATTAATTTATACTATTAAACCTCTTGCTCATCATTATCATCATCCCCTTGGTCAGGAGTTTCCCACCAGGACAACAGGCCCAGGCCAGGTTCATTGATTCCACCTATAAGTCTGTATGGGGCTGTTGTTTGGACACTACATTCAACACCTGGAGGTCCTGAAGGCAAGCTCTCTTCAAAGGCTTCGCTAGTCACACGAAACCTTATTGATTCACCTACAAGTATAAATAATATAATAGGTATTAAATGTCATGTAATATAAAAAAAAACCAACACCTATATAGAAACACTTTAAATTTAATCTATAACACAATATAAATTAAATTTAAAGTGTTTATATTAAATCTATGATATAATTAAAGCTTACTTAATTTCTACTTTTCATAAGCTTTGCATTAAAAATTAAACAAGATCTTAACAATTTATTTTAAAGCTTGCACTTTTTAAAGTTGAAATAAATATATAAATTACTCACCAGAATCCATAAACAAATCATGTTTCTCTCCATCTTCTTTAGGGTATTCCCACACCCAAGCTTGGTCGGTTTCATCAAACCGTGATGGATGTTGAAGTGCATTCACCGGAATTAGTATATCATCAAAAAATCCTAAGGTCACTAAAAAAAAGGAATTTAGAACTTACATGGCCATATTAGCAACATAATAAATGCTTGTAAAACTGATCAACAAGGGACTAAGGTTAATATAGTGAATGTTGCAAATTTTAATTACAAATCAAGCTGTGTAAGTCATTAAGTTAAGCTGCAGATAAGCAACATTTTTTGTTGTCTTGTATGAAGTTACAGTTTGTATTTTGTGAATACTCTCCTTAATAATTATTTATTGACAGGAATCAAGTTGGTCATGATTAGATTCAAGGGGTAAAAAGAAACAAAATTTTGATTGTAATTATGAAAGAGACAGATTGTCTGTAATCTATGAAAAATAACTAATATTCTTCTTATGGTAAATTCATATTAAACTAAAATTTTATAACTATAGTTCAGTTGAAGTATTTGTATTATAATATACTTAAATATAAGATTCTCTTTACCCCTTACTTATTATTTAATTTAATTAGTATTTAGTTAAATTTACCATGTACACCTTCCCTACTACAACTTCTAATTTTTCCTATAAGTATCTCCTCAACTACTGGTCGGAAAACAATATACCTAAATTTAACTTCAGTGTGTGATGAGCCATCGCCAGGAAATATATATGAATGTCCAATATCTGTTATATCGAAGAGAGCTATGCATACACCGACATTAAGCACGACCTGAAAAATAAAATAATCAATATTCTGAGGGTTAATAGGGTGTTAGATACTTGTATTCAAATTAAGCAGCCGATGTGTGCTTTGCATTTAAAATAATATTGTAATTATATTGTACTTATAGGTTATATTTTATTGTTTACCTTATTTGCAAGTTTTCTATTGAGTAATGTCGTAATAGAATCCGTTAAACTTTGATGAAAGTGGTCTGGTGTTATTCGAATTACATCCTTCATTTCAGCTAAGACAAACATTGTTTAAAAATTGTATCGACAATCAACATAATTTTGAAAAGGTAAATATTCCCGGACACTTATTAGCTGTGTTGCCAGTATAATATTTAAAAAAAAATTGCATGGTAACCAAAGGCCGGGTTTATATTGTTTTTCAGATAAACGCAGAACGAAATTCAGATCTGAAAAACGAGTGTTGACTTCGCACTTTATTTCAGTGTTCTGGATACAAATTAGGAATTTATTCCGTTTTATTCAGTTTATATGCGCTATGTAATAAGAGGATTTATAATTTATTTTTATAGGATTTGAAAAAAATATAATCCTATCTTTTATTTGTATCTTTATAAAGTTTTTTTTATAATATCAAGTTGGCAATCGACAGTTTTTCGGAATGAGTGAGACAAACATCTGTTTTTCAGTTCTGAATTCAGATGCAATTCCGGATTCGACCATATCCTTTTCACAAATGTCAATGTCAATAAAGTTGTCATATTGGTGTCATTTGTAGAAGGACGACTAGGTATATAAATAATTTACTCAAAAATAATTCAAAATATAAATTCTAATAAGCTCTTTTACTCTTACTTAGAAGATTGTATCGAGCACCGTTCCTTTCTAAAAATAAATTAAATGTTATGTTAATATAGCACTTCCAGATGTGCAAAGATATAAAATAGTTATTTAATGATTCTTTGCTTTGTTCAAAATTTTAATATTGGATTTATTTAGCTACACATACGAATACGATGCAAGGTATGCTGAAAAAATACGTTTCTTTCGCGTTTTTTTTAATTTAAATTGTTTTTGGTATTAGAGTATTTTGATGGTCTCATCGTCATCGTAAAACTGGTATACACCAGACAAGAGTTTTTATAAGGAAAAGCTTCAGATGCATTTTAGAAGTGGTTATTTTTTTAATGACGAATACAATCTAAAATGTTGGTTGACTTAACTTTATTACATTTTCATTTAAAAAATTTTGTTAACTTTTTCTACGATTTATTTATTCAAAATAATTTACATAACATTATTTATTTCTCATTTTATTCTCTAAGAGATACTTTAAAGTTATATTTTATATTTGCATTCATATAATGCAGATACATAAAAAGTTATTTAATTTTGGATTATAATCACCAAGATATCTTAACTGACTTAATAATTTATTGGTTGTTGAATTATAAAACCATGGATTTAGTTTAATATCGCTATTCACCAGTGCATACACTTTACTTTAGAATATATCACAAGCGTTGGAAGAGACAGGTCCAGATCACCCATCAGTGCGGAGAATGTAGGACACAGACAAGGCAATAATATTCACGATGGAATGAATAATTCAGATGTGGCAAGCTCAAATATAAACCCATTGATAATGTCAAATATGTACACACAAGGTATAAATCTCGAATATTACTAATATTAAAAAACTCATGGTCCAATCAAAAAAAAAAAAATGATTTCATTACATTCACTTAATTCTAATGTGTAAAAAAATAACTTCAATATAAGGGGTAACAGGTACCAAAAACAGATTTAATATATGTGTTGTGGGATAAAATGCTGAGACAGAAACACTGTCTTCATACAAATCACTTTAATTAATGTAATGTATCACCTTGTATTTGGTGACCCATTTTTTACAAAATGTAACTCCATGGACACTTCTGAAAAAATGATTAACCAGAGCATCTTATTCCTCAACCTTAAAACTCTCTTAGAACAATCTTATGTTAAATGAATTATTTTTTGCCCCTTCTACCACTTAATAATTCCCTTCTACCACTGAATTATTAGAAATTATCAGTTAAAAGCACTTTCACCCAGAAACATCATTGTGATTTCTATGTTAGTAATAAAAATTTACCACACTATTTGTTACCCTATGGCAAGAGTGGGCACTCTGGCAAGGAAGATTGCTTCTTGTACAGATTTATTAAGTCTTGTAGTTTTGGTTTTAGTGCTAATTGCTGTTTGTCGAACTTTTTGAAGCTTAGCATTTACATCTGAAGAAGTAGTAATACTGTTTTTCAGCATTTAGCTCTTAATAAATTTAGCTTTCCTAACCAATGTTTCTTCTTAATGAGTTGTAAGTTTGATGTTATTACTAACCACTGTTACGAAAACCACGAAAACGTCTGGACTGTAAACGCAAGATGTTTGAGTCAACAGACAAAAAAAATTGAGCTACAATTATCACTTCAATTTATTACATCATGCATGAATAGAAAAAAAAACAAAAGACAAAAAACTGCCAGTCAGCAAACTCTTATACGATAAAATTCCATTAAATTTGACCTACCAAAAAAAAATGAAAGTTAAATAAAAATCTGATGACATTCTTACTTTTTTCACCTCCATGCGCAATAGACGAAATTCCTGTAAATTTGATCATGAGTGTAGATAACTGGAATCTAAATGTTTAGATGATGATATGGATGTAGTACATAATTAATTTTAAAATATTCCTTTGATTTTTTTTTTGTAATGCCAGCTGTCTATCAGATCTAATAGTAGTGTTAGATTTTTAATATTTTCATAATAATATTTTATGTTTGGGCCATTCTGTTGTATTGCAGGAAATATGATGATGGCTGGTGGATTATACCCAAACATGATTATGCCTGGAGCAATAATTGGAAGTGGAATGATGGCTCCAACTGGAATGGAAATTATTTCTGGAACTAGTATGGAACTAGTACAACAAAGTCCAATAGATATGGCAGCAATTGCAGGGCAACAAATGACAGCAACATCTATGGCTCCATCAAGCACCCCTGCAATGGACATGAGCATGATGGGCGGGATGATGATGGATCCTACAATGATGGCTATTTATCCTGGCATTTCTACTGAAATGGCTGTGCAGAGGAATAAAGAAATTGTACTAAAACATTGCAAATTGATTCCCCCTGATTCAGGCACACCACAACCTCCAAGAAGAGTTAAACCCCCTGGATGCCGAACTATCTTTGTTGGTGGTTTCCCTGACAAAGTCCGGGAAAGCACTGTGAAAGAAATATTTGAAAACTATGGAAGAATACATACTTTAAGGCTGTCTAAAAAAAACTTTTGTCACATCCGTTTTGAGAGGGAGAATAGTGTGGATGCAGCCATGGCTATATCAGGCTACAGAATTAAACTTACAACCAAAGAAAAAGATGATATGGAGAGTGAAGATAATTCGAATGCCACAGCTGGTTGGCTTCATGTTGATTATGCATTGGTAAATATATGTTTAACTGTGTGTATTGTGTATCTGAAACAAAAGAGCTTATACAATTAATTTTAAAAATACTTTCTTCAACATTTCATACTTCAAGACCTACCAGCCTAACCTGTGTGTTGTTTAAATTTTTGAAGCACGTACTTAGATGCTTTTTTTGTATACACCTACTATTAGGATCTTGTCTATACTTATATATAAAGCTGAAGATTTCGTTTGTTTGAACGCACGCTAATCTCTGGAACTACTGAACCAATTTTGTATTTTTTTATTAATGGGAAGCTACATTACCCCTGAGTACTATAGGCTACTTTTTATACCGCGGAAAATATAAAGCGGATCTTTTATCGCAGAACAATTTTTCCAGTACCTATTAAGAGTTATTTATTTACTTCTTAAATCATTGCCTTCATCCCTTAGAGTCGAGATGATCAAAATGAGTACGAAAGACACCAAAGGCAGCTGATCCGCGCCCAACAAGCACAAATAGAGCAACTGAGTGCACAGCAAGAGATAGCAAGTCGAAGCATGAGTTACGACCGTTTAAGACGCTCACCTTCCCCAGTCAGAATCCAACCCTTTTCAAATGTCGCCATGCTCCAGCTGGGTGAGAAGATTAAGAATGAAGAACATTTTTCCAGTTCTGTTCCTGTAAGTTGAACATTTTTATACATAAATTGTTAATTAATAATTATTATAGATCGGTAAAACAGAGGGTAAGAATTTAAATACCCTCCAATCAAAAAATCCTCTATAAATTAAATGGATTTGTTTGTCTTTTCACCATATTATAAGTCGCATGTAATATTTGGTAATTTGACGCAAGTGTAGTCGCCTCGGGGAACCGCCAAAGAAGTATTTTCAACTCCCTTGTCGGGGTTCGGTCCTATGTGTTGATTCAGGACATGGTCTACCTGAGTGCCAAATTTTCTCCAAATTCGTATCGTTGTTATTGCGTTTATTTCTAAAAAATATTTTCACTCGCACACTTTCGCATTTATATTAATAAGATAAGAAGTAAGATAAGATATATTATAAATCGTGATCCTTTTCACGCCATTTTTGGGCTAGGAATCTAAATCTTTTATGCTGTCCGTCGTAATATTTTTTTCTAACTGTATTCTTGTTTACTGTCACCTACATAAAAGTTACTTTCCTATCTTAGACGCTTTTAGCATGGCTGGAGCGAGGGGAATGTTCTAAGAAAAATTCAAATCAGTTCTACTCCATGATCCAAGCAACAAACACGCATATTCGACGACTATACAACGAGAAAATGCAGGCTGAAGAAGAATTGCAAGAATCCAAGGAAAGAGTCAAGAAACAAATTGAATATGTGATTGAACAACGTGAGTTGGCCTTTATGGCAATGTTTTTTTGTTTATTTATTTTGGTCTGATGTGCGAAAGTCGTCTCGTTAGATCCTTGCTCAATCAACATAATGTGTATGTATTGTAATTATAAATTCTTGGTCTTTGAAGGTAAGGTAAACAAGATTTTGTTTACACATTGAATTATTACAAAACACGCCTAAGATGCTAGTATGCTTGTGAACAATGTCATTAGACATCTTATGATGATATATGCACATTGTCTCTCATAGCAATACTAAGCTGTCGGTCTGGAGTTAACATCAATTTTCCGTAAAAGAAGAAATGGTAATATACTCGTATATAAAATACACTCACTCTGGTACCTAGCAATTGATAGTTCTCCGCAAACCAGTGGTTCGGCAGTAGTCTGCAGATGTTATTGAGTGCCCTTAAAACGTCGTAAGCTATGTGGAAAAGTTGGGTTCTAATTTGTAAGTTATCTACCTAATATGATCTAGCAATGATACTTCTATCGCGTTCGCTGTATTTCGATGTGACCTACCTATAAATTATCTGGTGTAATCTAGCAACTTTAATCAAGCAGATGGAGTATATTGGTAGATCATAAATAACAGTTCGTGCTGTGTGGTAACCCACAGTAAGTACTGCACTTTTATCCAAGGCACAAAGTTCTCAATACGCAAATTGTGGCGTGTTGTCATCTCGTCAACTAGCGCGGCATCTAGGTATAGTAACGCTCCTGCTTCTTAACGCTGATACGCTTGGACGCATTCGTACGACGGTATGTTTGGTCTGTGGGCTGCTCTCAATGCTCTAATTTATAACCCTCAGTCGAACAGGTGGCGAAAGTCTTTAACGCGGCTACTCACCAACGTGTATGGGATCATTTTACAAAGCCGCAAAGAAAGAATATCGAAACTTGGCAGAAAATGACGCAGGTACCTACAGACGCTATTGTTTGATTCAAAACAATATATAGATTTAAAATCAAAAACCCACATTTGTTGAGTATTACAATTTCTATGAAACTAGAGGGAAAACAATATGGTTACCATATAATCTTTAATTATCAATTTTACTACATTTACATCGACGCGCTTTCAAGCATTATGCCAACAAACATTAATAATATCTTTATGAAAATTAAATTGCATACGAAATTGTAGTAACAATAAGATGGGTGTATTAACTAACTGCCGTCTCTACTCTTCTGGAGTCAGCTGGGATCAGGTAACTCTATAATAAGGTATGCCATGTAACTAGTATTTACTTAATAATATATATAATTATCAATGTTATATTTAAGTAACGGCTGCAATGGTCCGTATTACTTAATGAATAAATTAATCTTTTCAGGAGTTCAATTCATTAAAGGAAGAATTTAATGATAAGTTCTATAATGATGACAGTGAATCAAATAGTGTTCACAACAAACACGTAGACTACAACATGGAAGAACTACAAGAGTTGAGAGTAAATATTATTTTACCCTTTTTTAACTAATTATGCTTATTTACTGTCCGCGGTTTGCCCTTAAATGACTGATATTAGTTTTTAATATTAAAGCCAAAAACCAATTTATATTATATCAATGTAATATCTAAATCAAATAACGTTTTTTTTTGTTTTATTGCCTTAATAGGCGAACGAGCAAGCCGTCGCCTACCTTGTAATTACAGCTACAGCGCAGAAGTGAAAAAGAAAACAATTATTTAAGTTTTGAAAAGTTAATAAGTTCTTCTGACAATTCATACAATTTGTCTATACGTATTTTTCCAGAGAGAAAATGAGAGTCTTCAATTTCAATTGGAGGCCTACAAAAATGAAGTTGACGTCATAAAAGCGGACGCAAGAAAGGAATTGGACAAATTGAAAATACAACTTGCTGCGCAGCAAGCACTGCAGTTGGCACTGGAGAAAAAAAACGTAATTATGTTTTAAAAGCCCTGTAAAATACATTTGATCGACTTTGAAATAATGTTGACTATTAAGGCACTTCAAATTGCCCGCACCGAGGCAAATTTTAAGGCGCCCTTACGCTTGTGGACCTTAATTTTTTCGATATACATAATGAGTAGTTTCACATAAACTTAACATAATATGTAAAAAATCGTTACTAGTGAGCTGATAGGTAAATCATCTGTGAAGTCAAAAGTAATTTCCATCATACTCCAGTATATACTAGTCTGGTTAATATTGTTTTAACAAACTAGCAACTTCTTACATAAAATACTACTAAAAAATATTACAGCCTCCGTTGCCATTGCCGATAGAGAAACCCCCTCCACCGCCGCCGCTACCGGATGATCTAGATGCAAAAGTGACTTTGAAAGAAATCGTCGAACCCGGCTGCGGGGAAGCCAAACTCATTGGTATTATGTCACCCTTCCTACAGGTACGTATAGTTTAAATATCCATTTTTATATAATGATTACCCAAGGATAAATAATTAATAATCTAAAACGATCGCATCATTAGCAGATATTCGACCATTACATTATATTATTATTAATCACTCATAATGTTCAATAAAATCCTTGTTACAATGTTCGAGTAAAATGACGTACGTGCTCTAGCTTCCGTGGTTTTTAAGGTATTGTTTCCAGTTGACGAAGCCTAAAACCAGCTTTAAACTCAGATATATATAAGCTCTTCATAGACGGCTATTATTTCGGCGGGCCCTAACCTATTTAATTTTTCCAGGTACATCCACATGGTGCTAGTCTCGACTACGTGGTGTCTTACGTGAAAGCGATTTTGCCCAACGTGACGCAGTCTACAATACATCACGTTTTAGAGAAACATAACGATGTATTCAGACGTACCACATCCGGGATGGGTGCGAATATGGAGCATAAATGGACGTTCATCGCGTTCAATAACAATGACATTTCACAGCCAAGGTGAATGATGTATTCAAGAGCGAACCACTCAACATATCAGTGACTTAAGTTTACCAGTATTGCTTAAAACTTACTTAATAATACGTGATCAGTAGTTACAATATATATAAAGAACAATTTTTTTTAGATCAATGCTCATTAGTTAATTACTGTAAGATGTTTGCTTTAATTATTTTTTAAGCAATTAGGTTATATTGATCATACTCAGTATTTATTTATATCATAGAAATAATAATATTGTACTTATTTATATTAATACAAAATCAATCTTTATTTGACTTATCTTTATTAAAGACCCCCATAGTACCCTCTTACATTATGTTATCTTCCAGTGGCGGAGGATGAAATTTTCTGAAAGGGTACCTGACAAAACTTATAGGTACTAATAATATGCATAAATGCAGTCTGGATATCGTTCTCATAACAATTAGATTTTACATAAATTATGAAATGGAAGCAGGCAGGAATTTGGTTGCTTGCACCGAGCTAGATAAGCTAATAAAAAATATATTTTGAAGGTACGGTGCTAAAAATAGCTACCCTTGCAGTGTTAAAATCCATATAATAAAGCATTTTACAACTCATCAGTATGCGTAAAATACTGGAAGTGATTCGCAGCGGGTTAATAAGTTTTTCCCACTTATATTTTCTTAATCTGTTTTAATCTTTCCGAGTGGATAATATGATAAATGCCACTTTTTTTGTACTCGAAAGTTTATTGTGATTTTTGTCGTGCTTGCATTTCATTTACGGTTTGCATGTACTCCGCAGTGGCCTCTTCAAGGTCCCTGTCATTGGCTGTAGGGTCGGACTCTGTCATCTGTTGCCCGCAATCACGGTCTTGCCGCATTTTCAACCGCAATTCTCTCATACGTGCCTCCAGTATGCGCTCACGTTTATTTTCACGTTCCAATATCTGCAAATTTTCCAGTATTAATATCTATTGTGCTGCTAGGTTATTATTATTTGTGATTTTATTATACCTAGTACTTACGTGGGTGAGAAGTTGTTTATCATTTTTATCGGCTGTGCCTAAATTTTGCGATAGTTCAGCTAAATATATAGTCCCCTTACTGCTGCCACATGCCACTAGTAGACCCTAAAAATGTGTATTTTAATATAAGGTTGTTTACAACGAAAAAACTTACTTTCAATGTTGTCTATAACAAATTATTAGGATACCTGTACCTATCTATTTGATTCTTTAATATTTTAACAATACAAGTTTTAACAATGAAATCTAAATAATATAATAACTCACTCCTTCATGTGGCCTGAGACGCAATAAAGGCTCGTCGCATAGTTGCGCAGTAACGATGGGTGCACTTCTTCGCCTGAGCAAGTCCCAGCAAGAGAGACAACCGTCCCATTGTGTCACCAGCATTAGAGAAAACCTATTGTAGTTGGGAGTTAGAAGGTATTTTTACTACAAAGTTACATATTTTGATATAAATTTTAAAATTCAGTTTTAATAAACAATGAACAAAATACCGGATAGGGTTCCAAGCTCCATCAGTAAGTTTGGTGCGATGAGAGTACGTCCACAGAATGGACGACTCTCTACAATCCTCGCTCCACACGCGCGCAGTCCAATCACCGACAGTCAAGAAGTTCTTCAAGAAAGTTGGATTGCGCTGAAGTGCATAAACCGGACCAAGGTGGGCCTCATACTGCCGACCAAAATAAATATCGTATTTATCCTAATTAAACGATTCTACCTATTGTAAGGCGAAGGAGTCTTACCTTCGATGGAAGTTTTTCTAAAGGATTTTTTCCTTTGCGATTACCGCCAATAACCAATCCGGTTTCAGTTCCCACCATAAATCTAAAAATTTAATATAATTAATTCAACATTATTACATTTGATAGGCAAGTCGTAGAGTAAGATATAGGAAACTTTTATCCCGGTAATTTGCTCCTATAGGTAATAATGATTGGTTTTAACCAGATTTTCTCTGGCGTCGTAAGCTTTCACGCGGTCGAAGACACGGGCCTCACCTAGTAATTACTAGATGTGGCTCGTGTCTTCGACTGTCTCATTCTCGTCTCGTCTTCATTAGGTAATGAAGCAAATAATATGTACATAGTACCTAAGCTAAATTACCTTGTCGGTATTGTAGCTTCATATTCAAGAGCAGATATACCGATTGCATGGTCGATGTTTTGGGTGTCAGTCGTTGATTTTACAATGTCAATAATCATTGAATCAGTTGGTTCACTCATATTGCGCGTATCCCACCTACAATACAATATTTTTTCTTAAAATTAGATCATCTATACGATTAAGATCAGATAGGAAAGAAGCTCAATGTTAGAAGTACCATTTAACGACGCCATCCGGTGATGAAGAAAAAAATTCTGCTCCAGTCTTAGAGTTGATGAATAATACATTGCGAACGAGATCACGATGTGCCACGTGAGGAGGACAAATCCCCGCTGGTTCCCCTCCCTTGCGTACATCCCACCAGCCTACCTACGAATAAAAAAACTACATGAACAGATTCTAATTGCTGCGTAGTGGTTAGGCCTGTGGGCTATGGTAAGTACTTCTTACCTGTCCATTCATCATTCCACCCACAAGAACATGTTGATCTCGAGGATTGTATTGCAGATCTAGTAGCGGTAGTGGAGGTTTTATTATCAACTCTGGTGCGTTTGCGTTTTCTATAAGAATAATTTATTAACCCAAGACTTGAACTATCAAATTAATCACATACAATGTTTACATAAGTACTTACATTTCTACAAAAAAATTGTACCTGCTAAACTACTCTATAATAGATAATTATAGAGTAGTTTAGCAGGTACAATTTTTTTGTAATAATATAATATTAAAGTGATGCACAATTATTTTTTGAAGCACCGCGTTGTCATCCATACCGATGTCCCAAATGTAAGAAAGCTGTGTGTTTCTACTGGTCCTCATTAGTTCAACGTCAGCATGTGCTGTTGCTAACCGAGCGCCGCCGTCAGCCTGCCACGACAGAGCCCTCACTGGACGACGCGCTCCTGGTTCGCGATACACATTTACAGTATGGCAACTACTTTTTTCAACCGGAGGTATCGAGGGCGTATCAGAATAGTACGTTTCGTACATATCGATGGCGTTATTTTGTAGTATATTGTGTTCCATGCTCTAAAAAAGAACGCATCTCCTACTAATAATTATCACACTAAATCAGTAACTTCAAAATATAATTTGAATCATACATGCCCCAAGTGCATTACGGCGTGTATGTAGGCGTCATCCTTTTCAATTTTCCGTCTGTATCGTTGCGCTGCTTCAGGATCGTTCATGTTAATATCTTTGGGCCACCCTCCTTCGACATGGTTAACGCCTGAACTCGTGTATTCAGCCCTAAATTATACCATATATAGTATAAATGATTCACAACGTCCTTACGTAAATATAGTTCACTTACCTTACAGAATTCACCCAATGTTCGGACATGGTACTAGTGTTCTGTATGCTTACATTAACAGGATTTCGCAGTATATAGTTTTTGAAAAATGATGGATTACATGGTATACTAACGCACATAACTGGCCCATAGTCTTCAAATAATGTCTGACGGCCGAATTCACGTCTTCGTCTTGTGTATTCGTAAGTGATTTCATTTTTTTCGGGCTTGTCCATAGTTGGGACTTGTAAGTTTGACGCAAACGTTTGATCAATATGTACGTTGTAAGACGCGGTTTTAAGAAGTTAAATCGATAGATGCTTATTCTAGTAACGTACATACAGCTATACGTAGATAGGATAGGAACATATTGTTAGGTATTAATATTAATCGTATTTAATTAAAGTATTTATTTCATAAAATAGCAAGTCAATTCACACATATTTTTATTATAAAATTGCATAATGCATTTTAATTACCAAAAAAATAATAATTATAATGAAACAACTAACACAAGGGTATAGGATCGGCAACAGAAGCTCGTCTCAAAGCTAACACGGTGAGTCGCGGCGGCGACACTACGATATTCGCGCTACACTGTTCGAGTAGTATCTTCCAGCGGAGTACTGCCTTCTCGTCTGAACTCATCACTTTTAGTTGATCCGGCTGTCAAGAGTAAAGAGAAAGAGAGGATTTAATAATCTCAAACTTAAAATCATGAGTTTTAAGCAAAATGTAATACTTACTCATAATACACATATTCTACATAGGTAATTATTATGACAAGCAAAATATGTAAAACGGCTTACAGTAAGTCCTAAAGTTTCTTCTAAAACATTGACTGGAATCCAAGCAGATATTTCTCCTGTATGGTCTGCAAACCTGATTCGTACCTCCTCATTGTTGTCTCTACAATTAAGGCATAAATATCATCTTTCGAACTGTACCGACCAGTAGGTATAAATATTTTTTAGAAAAAAAAATATACCTACAACTGAATGACGAGGCGAGCAAATGGCTCGCCTGATATTTATATTATTCAGAACTTTAAATTACAGAGTATTTGTATACCAAAGGTCTTGTCATAAACGTTAGATGTCTGGTTAAAGTGTGACGCAGAATAAATAAATTGGTTTAGATTGTTTTTTTTATGTTGCACTTATAAAACGGTGAGATAGTCACGTGGTTTGTATTTCGGCGAGGTCGAGGTGCGTGACGAGCGCGTGCAGCGTGGCGCAGCCCGCCGCGCACGCGCGCAGCTCCTCGCGCACGCGCGCCGCGCACCGCGCCTCGCCGCGCGACGCGCTCCACGCGACACACCCGCCCCACCCGCCGCCTGAACACGTGCGGAAAGATGGCCTAATAGAACGAGGAGGTATAATAAAACCACCAGTGGGTAGCCGAAGACATGATAAGGTGGCAATGTCAATATACGACCTCACTCGCTTTTATCGAACCATCGCAACGGACTAATCAAAATAAAGAGATCGAACCGAAACATGGCACTGGAATTTTTTATTGAAAACGTCCGTAAATTTACTAAGTATATAATATACTAACTTTTGTTTGCGATTTTGGCCGCGTGAAAAAGTTTCTCGCAATAGAAAGTAGCCTATGTCCTTCCTAGGGTCTCAAAACTATCGCCATGCCAAATTTCATCGAAATCCGTTGGGTAGTTTTGAAGTTATCGTGTGCAGCCAGCCAGAAAGTATATAGACTTTAATAGATTTTTTTTTAATAGAAACTATATTAGTTGCGCAACTTTAACCGTTTACGCAGTGAGAAGCTCTCGAAAAGAATACATTTTCCTCGTTACTGCAATATTTTTTATTGATGCTCCGCTCCAATTGGTCCTAGCGTGATATCACATATACGCCTATATATAGCCTTTCTCAATAAATGGACTATCCAATACTAGAAGAATTTTTCAATTAGAACCAATAGTTTCTGAGACTAGCGCCTTCAAAAAACTAACTTTAGGTTTATGGAAGTATATATAGGTAAATAGATAAATATAAATATTGTTTAGTAAACTTCCTAATACGATTAAATATAGCTGTTTCCAGATATACCGATAAAATGGTTTATTTTATAACAAATTAAATTTTAAATATTTATAGGCAGTGAAAAGGTATGATATTCATAATGATACGAATTCTTACGTGTGTTTGCCTGATTTCTGATATACAATCGTAGCGCTTCTGCGTCGGCCGTGTACGGTTGGTGAGTGATAACGCTGCGAGCACAAATCTGAACTTTCACTCCCTTACCGCGCCAGGATACTCGAGCATCCGCTATGAAAAGGACACTATCAAGAGGGCGCCACTCTTCCGCTCTGTAAATGATAAAAATGGCGATGTCCAAAAATTATAATACTTACCAATATACATTTTTAATAGAGAAAATACAAATACTTTGTTTTATGCTTTACGTTTGGAATCACTGTAAACGAACATTTTGATTCTAAAAGAGGGTCTAAATAAATTTTGAATACCTTTGTATCGTGTCGATGTCAAAAATATCTAATGAGACGGAAGCAGGCGTTGTATTGTCTATAATTTCTATTGTTCCGATTGTCATTTCAGCACCTACAATTAGGTCAGTATCTAATTATAAAGAACTACTTTTCCTACTTTCAACATTGACATTGGCAAAATCATCGTCTACCAACGATGGAGCCACAATCTAAAAATTGAATTGAATTGAAGTATTAAGGAGTAAAAAAGCGGCGATAGCCCTGGTTGGGTGTGGAACGGACTGCCAAGACGAATGTCTGCAGGTTCAAATCCCAAGGGCACACACCTCTGACTTTTCTAAAAAATCATGTGTGTATTCTTTGTGAATTTATCGTTCGCTTTAACGGTGAAGGAAAACATCGTGAGGAAACCTGCACATCTGACAAGTTCTCTATAGGAATTTCGAAGGTGTGTGAAGTTTACCAATCCGCACTAGGTCAGCGTGGTGGACTAAGGCCTAATCTCTTTCAGTAGTAGAGGAGGCTCATGCTCAGCAGTGGGCAAGTATATAATACAGGGCTGATATTATTATTATTATTAAGGAGTAAACAAAATAGTTGGGTTAGGTTAGGTTAGGTTTATATTTTTATAATTTACTGACCTGCTTTCGTTTTTATTATACGTCGTGGCTTAACAGACTTTACAACAACTAATAAATCAACGTACACGTTGTTGGTCTGTTCTGTAAAAAAATGTACCTATGTCATATTTTTAACAACATTTACTTATATAAATCTACAAATCACATGTTGATCGCACCTACGTACTGTGTACAATAGAAACTATGTATGTATTTTGATAACACGGTTTGAAACAGGATTCGATCACGAAATAATTGGCTATGACAATTAAATAATATGTTTAATTGTCTTCTCACCTGTAAACTTTAGCACTTCGGCGAGACCGCAATATCCCGCTGCAGGCTTGGTGGGTATATGAAGAAGTTGCAAGTATGTACTAAAACTTTCTCCATTATACGTCGAAACGTCAGATGTGCCCTCATTTAACGACAAATAAAATGGTGATGTAACCTTATAAACAAAAGTAGCTATGTATTATACTTACTATAAATTGTTAATGCTAATTTGTATCGTCAGATGAGTGTAGTGCAAGATTTAAGAAGTATAAATATTAAAATTAAAGTACTTTTCGGATTTTGTCGTGGTTTTAATGTTTTAGTTTTCTCCCGACGTTTCGAAGACTTTTTCTGTATGTTGCACAACGCGTTTTTCATTGCAAAGAGCGATCTCTTTGCAATGAAAAACGCGTTGTGCAACATACAGAAAACGCATGAATTCGCAGTGTTTATAAATCATGCGCCTATCTGGAGAGTAACACGCAACCCCGCGCGTACACCGAGTTATGTTGTATGGGCGTCTTTTGAACAGAGTAGTAGTAGGAGTAACAAACGGATAATATAACTGCAGCATCGTGACAGATCTGCATTAAATAACCATTTTTATACAGAAAACAATGCTCTGCACTGTACTATCACCACCGCGAGCTGCTGTAAAATGAGGCCCCCGGGCCATCGCATACTATACTGCAGCCCCGCGCGTTTGTGCGAAGAAATTTGTACAAACTGCATAATGCAGATCTGCAGTTTCGCAACCACACGTGTGGCGTCAGAGCCACGCACGTCGCTACGTGGAGTGGGGTAGTGTGTGAATCGTCTTAGTCTGTCCGATAATTATTTAATGAAAGAAAAGGACTCAAGACCACGATACACGTGATAAGTATTACCAATTTAGTTTTCAAATACAATATAGTTAATCGCTATTTTTTTTAAACATATATTTTTTTTATTCAGATGATCGATGCTCGGTTTACGCACGAGTAACGCCGTTTATCTATATTGTGTAAATAATAGATTGTCCCTGTTCAAAATAATTATACTTAATACTTATCTATTAATTATCAAAATGCTAACCTGTGGACGGAAGTTTTCGTTTTCTCCGGTTTTAACACATATTTTTGGATAAGAAATTTCCACTGCAACAAACAAAACAAACTTATATAAGTATATTATGTATAATCGACACTTATTTTTATCTGTTTATTTTTTTATGGATCTCAACATATCTTCTGTTTGATGAAATAAATATAAATGATTTAGTCTAAACTACTTACTTGTTAGCTAGTATTGGGTAACGAATTTTCCCGAAAACTAATATTTTTTCTTGGCGTAATAGGTTTATATATCTTTATAGCTTGATAATCATACATAAATATACAATAGTATACGTAGATTATAACACTCACCAACATCTCCAACAAGAAACCTTTCGTAGAAAGTAAGAACGAAGTACTCGGAACCCCAAACATCAACATTAATGGTGTCAATTTCGGAATCTCTTAGTGTAAACGAAGTAACTCCTCTCATATCTCCATTCTTTTTACGTGATCCTATAGTCCGTGGGCTATTTTTTGCTATTATTATACCGATGATAAGGGAATTTTTTAAATTCGTATTTAAACAGTTCAGACCAATTCTTTGTACTCCCGCCATTTTAACAAACCTTCAAAGAGATTATAATATAATTCTCTTTGGATTATAACAAGAAAAGTCATATAACACAATCAGACAGAAGTGCTTTTTGGCGGGAATTGTCTATGGCTACTTGACAGTTAATTTTTTTTTTTCTAAAAGAGTTACCAGATTATAAGATTGGATATAAAAACAATATAATTCAAAGAATTATTGTATCCTTTTTGAATCATTCACTTGAATTCATTATAAAATAAAAATTTATATTGATAATAATAATGAATTGTATATTTAGGTAAATAATGATAATAACTATTTCAAGATAACTATAGTTAACTTTAACGCCAAGGGGGAGAGGGGCAGGGAGTGACAGCTGCCCCCCCCCCCCCCCCCGAGATTCGAAAAAAGTTGCCAAATTTAAAACAACCAAAGTCCTAAGTTAAAGGACTTGACTTGCTTGATCGATCATTTCCGTATTTATTGAAACTGGAATGAATTCAATTCCATTCCTAATATTCCGTACGCTCAATTACGCTCTGTATCATGTTATTTTTAAAGCGGGAGAGACGGCGTGAGGGAGGAATATGTGCTCTCGACTATACCTACAATTCATACTTTTCTCGTTCTCCATATCGACTTGCTCTCCCTAGGCCTGGCAACGGTTTGGTCCCATGATGTATATTTGGCGAAGTTTTCGCTATATCGACCACAAAATCCAAACTCCAGGTCCTGGGGAAAAACCCGTTATAATTATATATTTTATGCGACCCCGGGTTCAAACCCGAGACCACAGCACTGCAGACGTACCACCATACAACTACGCCCCCAAAACAGTTGATTTTAATAGTGTATTAATACTCAAGCTTTTAGCTACTCAAGCACCAGTCGTGCATTATATTATACAATTTTTTATTGAGTACGGGACTCCTAGCGGAAGTCCAGCGTGGCGGGGTTCACAATATGTTTTGAAAATTTTTACAAAGCAGTTTCAGGTATGCAGACTTCCCTATAATGATAAAATTAACTTCATAGGACTTAATTTAATTTAGATACAGCAAAATGAGTATTTTGATTGAATTTAATATGTAAAACCGTTTTGATGTTTTGAATTTGTTCAGCTGCGTGCTTGGTTGACTGTACAAAAAACCAACGAAGTTCTTCCACGAGATGAGTCACTTTATATTAGTTCAATTAATAATGAGAAAATCGATAGTGTTTATAATAAAAATTAAATGTTTCATTGTTGAAATTTATTAGTAGTAAACGCAGTCTCGCAAAAAACGCTGAACAGAATAATTTGGTAGATACTTACATAGGTACTCTGCATTTTGGATTGTTATATAGATTGATTTTATTCCAAAGAAAGACACGATGAAATATTAATTCCAGTTAAGCCCTTTGTGCAGGCAGAGTCTCGAGCAACAGCTTGTATAGTAATTAAAACAGCATTGAATCTCTGTAAATTTTTGGGAAATGTATATCGGCAACATTGGCAAAAAGCCCGAACTTCGAACGTACGTCAAAAAAAACAAATCATACGTTAGTATATTAATGTGAATGGTGAATTGCTAAAAAACAAATAATTATATGTTTATTGCTATAATATGTTATTTAAAACGGAGTTAGATGGAAATAATAAGCCTGGAAATGAATTTCAGTCACATGAGTTGGGAAGACAAACTACCGAGTACATAGACTGTTCTAAGCGTTTCTATAAAACTTGTGATTTTTCGAAACAATATGCTCATATTTATTCAGCTAGACTTAATACGTTTAGAAATATTTTGGTTCCATTGGTTATGAAAAAGTGGTCTAATAAGTTTAAAATACTAAAGCTGTGTGAATTGCGTGAGAAAAACTATACTTGCGTAGTTATTGGAACTCTTTTCAAGCACCAAAAGTTGAAACCAAGTATTCTAAAAGAATTGTCGGATCAACTCGAAATTATTCCACAACCAGCAAGGTATTAATACTGTTCAAGTACATCAAGTGCAAGTACATCAGTTCTTGCTAGGTTTTTATTATTGATTAATTTTAGTAAGACAAGAACAAAGGATTGTTTTACATACAATAAAACTTGGTATATTTGCTATGTAATAAGATTTTTCAGTCGATGATAGAATATAAAACCTGGCATTTGATATGTTAAAATATTTATTTAATCAAATTTAAATAATGTCGTGTTTACAGAACACATTTTGTCCACGATTCAGACAGTTTGGTTTTGGAAGATGAATTACAAAGGATCAAGTTGGTAGGAGATTGTATTGATATTCATCAAATTGTGACAGGTGTTGTCTGTGCCATCTTGGGTGAGAAGATTATATAATAACTGTGATTTTTATAAATAGTAATTTTGGGATAATTTATGGGCCTGGGCTAAAACAAAATTTTCAGATACATATAGTTAAAAGTCAGATAACACTTTGGATACATTTTACAGCCATCTCCTAAATAGCTTTAAGATAATACATATATTATTATGTGGTTGAATTCATATTTCAGGATCTGAAGATGAAGATGGTATATTCACTGTAAAAGATGTATGTTGGGCTGGTTGCAACATACAACATCCTCTGCCTATAATTAATAATGATAGGTATGATTATAATTTTCACTATAAAGTTGTATTAAGTTTGATTTCTTCAAATACATCTTCAAAGTTCTTAAAATTTCATATATTATTCTAATATATACATATAATTATAAGTAATGTGATATGTAAGCCATATTTCATACAAATGCATTCAGCCATGTTAGTCTTCTTGTTTAGTTAGGTTACTCACTGTAAGAATTTTCTAGGATGCCAATTTTGTAAGAAGAATTGTCTTTATCAATTAATCATACAATAATTTACAGTTTATACCTTCCAATTATATTTATGTCAAAATTTTTCAGATATGTGGTTATTATGTCAGGGTTGAACTTAGCATCAAAATCGCCTGATCATATATTCTCCTTGCATTTGCTTCTGGAGTGGATTTCAGGATTGTCAGGAACAGCACAATATCAAGAGGAAATTTCTAATATTGTCAGAGTAATTATAGCTGGTAAATATTTATTTTTGAATAGAAGCAGATTTAAATTATATAATATTGTATTCATATGTAGGGGATCGGTGGTTTGTTTGGCTATCTGATAAATATGCGACACATTCCATTCCAACATTTGCCTAGTGGTAAATGGTAATAGATTATATGACAAATATTTGGTCTTTATTTTATTAATTATTTATTTCATACATAAATTTTAACATGGAAAAATATTTTAGTCTGGTAAATAATCAACTTGTTACAAGCCTTTGAATTTTAGTAGAAGGGATAAGTGTCAATAATGAGAAATGAAGCCTTATACGCGCATGTGATGTCATCATAAATTACGATATGATTATTCACTATTATGTATAGAATAATTTGCAAAATCAAACATAGAAACATACCGTGTTACTGGACATTACAAGGCTGAATATCAATTGGTGACAAATGTAGTGCAATGCTGAATAGTTTCATTGGAATCAAAGGTTTAGGTTTTTTGCTACAATAATATCAGCCCTATAAGTCATACTGGCCCATCGTTGGGCGTGTGCCTCCTCTGCTACTAAGAAGGTTAGGTCTTAGTCTACTTTTCTGGTTTAGTGGGGGTTGGTAGACACACATATGGATCTATTAACAATTTAGTCTGTTCATGTGTAAATATATACATATTACGTAAATAAAAGAAATATTAAATAAATTATAATTTATATAATTATACTTTCATTTTAGGTGGTGTATTTGCTAATAATTCTGATGAGAAAGTCCTCAATGAATCTGATGTAATAAGTTCGGCTCAGTTGGTTGACTCATTTGCTGCTGCCTTGAGTGCAGTGGCACCATTAGACCTTATGCCTGGCTGTAAGGACCCAACTGGCATAATGCTACCACAGAAACCATTTCATTTCTGTAAGCACTGTTTTTCTGAATAAATAAAAAATCATTGTGCAAAAAAATTTATAACTACACTACTAAGAAATAAATGTTAAGTATTATGATATACATCTACTTTCTATAGTAACCATACCTTCTAAATAAATAAATTCCTTTTATTTTATTTTTGTAAAGAAATCACATTTTGGCAAGAATGCAAAAGATTAAAGGCGATTTGAAGTTATGAATTTTTTCTTCTAATGGTATAAAAAATATCGTCACAAAAGATATTTTTTATATTTACCAGTGTAAATTGAATTGCAATGAACTGTTAGATATATAATATTAACAATTTATATTTTCAGGTTTGTTTCCAAAGGCAATAGAATACAAATCCTTTAACAGAGTCTCCAATCCTTATGAATGTGATATTGGAGGTTAGTTTCCTCATGTCTACTATCTTATCTTAAATATAGATGTTTTGTTATAAGAGCCCTGTGTTATATACCCGGTTCCAATGCTGGGCACAGGCCTCCTCTACTAGGAGGATTTTAAGATTTAGTTGATTATGCTGGCCTTGTGTGGGTTGGCAGACATCACATACCTTCTAAATTCTTATGTAGAGCTCCTCAGGCATGCAGGTTTCGTCACGATGTCTTCCTTTACCATTAAAGCAAGAAATGATGCACAACAAATACACACATAACTTTTAGAAAAGTTGAGGTGCATGCTAACTAACTAGTCTATAGCTGTTTTTTTTATTAAGTGTTTTTTTTTAGGTTTATTGTGCTTGGGGACATCGGGAGAGCCAATCAAAGATATAATGAGATACAGTAAGCTTAATAACAGTATAAATGTGTTGAAGAAGACTCTTGAGTGGAGACAACTTGCACCAACATGTCCAGACACTGTACCATGCATTCCATGTGTGGATAATGACCCATTTACTATCTACAAATGTCCTGCAGTTTACTTCAGTGGCAATGCTGATAAATTTGCTACTGAAATGTATGAAGGTGAGGAATGAGAATATTAATATAAAATGATTTTGTTTGTGACTTTAATCTCACAATAAATGTTACAAGTAAAGATAAAAAAAAACCTTATGTTAAACAATAAGTTGCAATAAAAGTAACAGATTAACAAGATCTTATAAACTTAAAATAATTAGGAAATAAAAATATGAAATGCAATCAAATGACTACCTACCTGCCTAATATGAATTGCCTTCAAAGCATTTGGTGTAATTTAATTAATATTTTCATTCTGTGAATAAATTTCAATTTTAGTATTCATTAAACTTTAACTAAACAGAGCTAGCAGTCAGCACACCAAACATTTCTGGCATTTACAGAAAAAGACAATTAGACCAGCTTTGTTTAATAAAATAACAGATCTTAGACCATTATAGATAACCACTTAATTCTTTGTTTTTGTGGTCAGTGTCAGTGATTATATAAAATTAGTCTTGCTGTGTAATTTCATAGGGCGGCAATACTGAATGCTTAGTATTTTTCAGGTGCTGAAGGTCAACATGTAAGATTAGTATCTGTTCCTGATTTTTGCGAGACGAAAACAGTAGCTATCATTAATTTAAAGAACATGGAATGTTACAGTATGGAATTTTCATGAAATTAATAAAGAGTTTACTTGCAATATCCATATTATGTTTTATGAACCATTGTATCATTTAGTTACCACAAAAAGGTATTAACGTACACTTCCGGTCAAAAGTTTAAGACTACAGTAATATATACAGGTATAATATAGTCTGGTGGCATATATTAATATAAAAAAACGAAGTAAAGTCCACAACACTTTAATGTAGCGAACATACAATATAAGTACAATACACTATGCGATCACAATATAACGGACGGAACGTCGATTCACGCGTTGCGTAGCTGCGGGCCGACTGGCGAGCCGCGGCGACGGAGCGAGTCGCGGCTCGGGCGATCGCGGCGCGTGCGGCGCGGGTCGCGGGGACTGCCGAGCGAGGGTTCGGGAGGTGTCGGGACCGTTCGGGCGTTTACGGCGGCGCGCTACAAGTACATTCGACTCGGCTTCGCGCCGAATGTCCTTGGGCGCGCTACAATCTCCCCCTCTAGTTCAAACATAGCGCCCTCGCGTTTGGACTAGCCACTAACCTTCCGCGGCCTACCGCGACGTCGCTTTCCCTAACGGGCGCAATCACGGGACCGATATACGGCGAGAGGTGCGAGGCGTGGTACTTGCCAATATCTTCGCCAGTGAGGCTTTCCAGACGGTACGTGGTAGGACTCGTCACGCTCTTTATCCTGTACGGCCCATCTCTGCGGGGCACAAATTTAGAGGAGTGACCCCGATCCGTATCCTTCATGCCTTGCGTCTTCAGTAATACGAAGTCGCCCACCTTGTAATCTGGCGCAGGGCGGCGACCTTGGTCGGCGTGCAACTTTTGAGCTGCTTGCGCCTTCTCATGGACGTCACGCGCTTCCACGAGGACGCAGGATAGTCTCTTCAGATATGGTGTTATAGCGGTGTGGGCTATCTCGCTACTTATTATTGCCCTCATGTCGTCGAGAACATCGGCCGGAGCTCGGAGTTCGCGGCCAAAAGTCAAATATGCGGGCGAGTGACCGGTACTTGCCGTGACGGCGGAATTCATCGCGAACCGTATTGCCGCAATATGTTCATCCCAGGATGCATGATCCTGGCCAACGAGTATGGCGAGCTGAGGCTTCAAATCTCGGTTCTTACGTTCGATGGGGTTAGCTTCGGGGTGGTACAGCGGTGTCAAGTCTTGTTTGATGCCTAGTGCGTGGCATGCCTGCTGCATCACATCGCTCACAAACTGAACCCCGTTGTCGCTAATCATGCGTCGCGGGACGCCATAGCGTAGGAAAACTTCTTGGGTGAGCGTCTTCGCGGCGTCTGCGCTCGTGGCAGCCTTCAGCGCGAACAACTCCACCCAGCGGGAGCATACATCCTCAACTATTAGGATCCAGCGGTTTCCGCTGGTTGTCTGAGGAAGTGGTCCGAACAGATCTACGGACATCACCTCGAAACGGCGACTGATCGCAGGCGTCTGCAGGAGACCAGCGGGCTTTCTATTGTCGACCTTATATCTTTGGCAATCGACACAGCCTCTGACGTGGGCAGCAATCTGCGCTTTCATCCCTGGCCAAAAGTACCTGGTGCTTAAACGCATGTAGGTGCGATCAACACCTAAGTGACCAGCTGTCGGTGCATTATGGAAGTCCAGTAAGACCTTCTCTCGCTCGTGCTGTGGGACAACCAAACAGGCGCTCTCATCTCCATCCGCCTCGGGGCCGTATCGGTATAGCACACCATCGGACAAGACGTAGCCTCGGCTCGACCAGGCTCTCCCCCTGAAGTCGACGTTATCCGACTCCATGTCTTCGATGATCTTCTGGAGCTCGGGATCCTTGATTTGGTTTGCTCGAACATCGGCTGAACTCCTCTTTGGCATGTCGATTATCACCTGACACATTTCGCAGCTTTTCGAATCTTCATCGCAACAGGCAGGACGACTTAGTGCGTCGGCGATGACGTTTGACCTGCCCGGCGTATACTGTATCTGTAAATTGTACGCTTGTAGTGTCAATGCCCATCTCGCCAGACGGCCGCTGGGCGACTTTAAGCTCATGAGCCATCGCAGCGGCTGATGGTCGCTTTTGACAATAACTTGCGATCCCTCAATGTAGCCTCGGAACTTGTTAACTGCCCAAACCACGGCTAAAGCTTCGCGTTCGGTAGTCGTATATTTACGTTCAGCTGGTTCCAGCAAGCGACTGGCGTACTCCACAGGCCGCTCCTCCGGTCCCTCCCCCTGCATCAATACTGCTCCGAGGCAGTAGCTGCTGCTATCGGTGCTTAGAGTAAAGGGTGCTGATTCGTCTGCTTGCCTCAATATAGGGGCTGTCGCAAGTAACTGCTTGATGTGTTGGAAAGCAGCTTGTTGACCTTCGCGCCATACCCACTCTGCATTCTTCTTTAAGAGGTCAGTAAGTGGTTTTGCTACGGATGCGAAATTGGGCACGAAGCGCCTAAACCAACTCGTCATAGCCACAAAGCTTTCGAGTTGCTTGATATTATTCGGCGGTAACATCTTCGTTATTGCCGAAGTCTTCTCTGGGTCCACTTGAAGTCCGCCAGGGACGATGACGTGTCCCAAGAACTTTACAGAGTCGCACGCAAAGCAACTCTTTTTGCGATTAACTCTTAGGTCAAACACAGCTAACCTTTCAAACACAGCTTCCAGGTCTTCCAGGTGTTGCTCGAATGTCGAAGACAAGATGATCAAGTCGTCGAGATAAGCCAATATGGTGACGGATCTGCTAGTCTGAAGTTCGTCAGGTGCTCCGGTAGCTCCAGCTCTTCCCGATGTCTTTTCTCTGACGGTCAAGTTGGCCTTGAACCTGTCGATTAGCCTTTGGAATGTGGCACCTGAATTCCTTAGTCCCATGGGCATCCTCTTGAAGCGAAACGTTCCAGATGGCGTCACGAAAGCAGTTTTATCCCTATCAGCCTCGACGACGCTGACCTGGAAGTAACCCGATTGCAGGTCGAGCGTGGTCATGAAGCTGGTGGTCTTGGCGGCGTGGAGAGCGTCTTCTATCCTGGGTAGCGGGTACCGATCAGGTTCGGTTACCGCGTTCAACTTGCGATAGTCCACGCAAAGCCGGGTGCCCCCGTCTTTCTTAGTAACAAGGACAACATTCGCAGCCCACGGCGATTCGCATTCTTCTATCACGTCGGCCTGAAGCAACTTCTGCAGCTCCTTGTGCAGGATCTCCTTTTTGCCTTGAGAGAGGCGGTAGGGCGGCGAGGCGATAGGCTCTTGATCGTCGCTGACTCTAATTCGGTGAGTGGCGTAACTCGTCGGCGGCCCCTCGAGTGAGAAGCGATCTATCTTCGACGCGATCATTCGGTTGAGTTCCACCTTCTGAGCCGGCGTCAACGCACGCCCTTCATCTTCGCGAAGCGCGAGGTCTACTTCGTCGACGTGCATCAGCTCAGCGGGGTTACCTAACGGTGAGTCATCTTCTCGATAGTCCACGAACTGATTCTTCTGCTCAGGGGAGTCGGCGAAATTCCAGACGCCCTGTGGTAAGTCGAGGGTGATATCGGCCTGTAGAATAAAATCTCTACCTAGTAAGGTCCTATTATTCGCCTCTGGTAACACTATAAAAGATGTGGGGATGGCTCGTCCACCCAGAACAACTAATGTTTCGCCAATGAGTACTTCTCGTATCCGCTGGCTTCCATCGGCGAGTGTTACGTGACGGTGAGTCACCTCAAACTTAACTCCACTGTCGACAAGTATGTTATAGAGGCCGGGACTTGCGATGCTGCGAGTCGCGCCGGTATCCAGTACGGCGACGCCCGCGCGATCGGCAATCACGACGCGTACGGTTGGGCACGATCGCTCTACACAATCAATGTCGGCGCTATGGAACTCAACGTTATCACGGTCCTTACCTTTTGTACTACTATTGCACGTCTCGCACCTCGACCGTATGGTACCTACACGGCCGCAGCCGTAACAAGATAAAGGACTACGGTTACTGGAAGCCGACGTCGCTTCGGCCATTTTGGCGTCGTGACGTTTCGTTCTACACTCCTCTGCGACGTGTCCGAAACGTCTGCAGGCGGAGCATCGCGGACGGATACGCTTGGGCATGTTAGCACTATTGGGGGAGTCGTTGTTACGCGAAATCGAACTACTGTGTATGGGGTTAACAACATTGCCGACTGAGGGCTTAATGTTTTCACTAGGTTTAGGTAAATTGGAAAGACTCACCTCGCTCAGCGATTCCTCTACATACCTGGCACGTTCGAGTAGGCAGTCGAGTCCCGCGGACACACACTCGCGTGTTACACGCTTTCTTATTTTACGATTTAACAACCCGTACACAATATCTAACTGCATAACTTCGGGGACGCTATACGGTAACCGCGCGAGGTCAGCGCGCACTCGCGATATAAACGTATCCGTGCGTTCGTCCCCTTGTTCTCGCGCAAATATTTCACGGAGTATCTTGTGGGCCGGGCGAGGCGTGCCGTACATAGCACGCAGACGACGTACTGCCTCGTCCCACGTCGAGATGGAGTCCTTCACGCCGCGCCACCACACGGCGGCTTCGCCCGTCAGCAGCATGGCGATGCCGCGCAGGGCGTGCTCGTCGCTGACTGCCACACATTCTTTATACACCGCTACGCTATCTATAAATGCTTCAAGCTCGTCGGCGCTCCGGGCGGCGCCGCTGAAGCGGGCCGTGCACCGGGAAAAGTTGCCGGACAGACTTGGTGTGCTGGCGCAACTAGCGGCGGGTGAGCTCGGAGAAGGTTCGTTCCTGTCGCTGTTACACGATGGTGTGCCCACTCTCGATATCACGCCCGAAATCAGTCTCGCTAGTTGTTCCTCTGATATTCCAATTAGCTTGTCGTGGCGCGTGGAGTTCGGCACCGCAGTGGTACCCGACGGCGTCGGCTCGTCGCTTGGTAGGCGTCGCTCGTCGTCGTCGGAAGATTCATTACTCGTTCCATCCGTTTTCTTTGTATTCAAACGTGTCGTCGGCGGCATGTTTGCTTCGATCTTGATAAAGAGGGAAGAAATGCGCGGCGTACCTACGCGGTACCTAACACGCTTGTTTCACAAATTTACGTTACACGTGCCGCGTTCACTAGCACTCGGTTTCGCGGTTGTTGCCACTAGTTGGGCGCAATATAATATAGTCTGGTGGCATATATTAATATAAAAAAACGAAGTAAAGTCCACAACACTTTAATGTAGCGAACATACAATATAAGTACAATACACTATGCGATCACAATATAACGGACGGAACGTCGATTCACGCGTTGCGTAGCTGCGGGCCGACTGGCGAGCCGCGGCGACGGAGCGAGTCGCGGCTCGGGCGATCGCGGCGCGTGCGGCGCGGGTCGCGGGGACTGCCGAGCGAGGGTTCGGGAGGTGTCGGGACCGTTCGGGCGTTTACGGCGGCGCGCTACAAGTACATTCGACTCGGCTTCGCGCCGAATGTCCTTGGGCGCGCTACACATGTAAATTAAATAAAATTAAACATGTTCAAAAGATTATAAAGATTAAATCATATTGTACACATGTTTAAACAAAAGTAAAAATTAAAACATATTGGCAACATATAAAAATAAGAATAAAAAAGTATAAAAAATGTTTAAAATGATTTTTCATCAAAATATCCCCCTTTGCAATTAATTACTTCCTTCACCAATCTCGCATGCGGGTGTTTAATTTATTGATTCCGTTGTGAGATATCCTTGCAGCTTGCTTGCAAAGCATTTCACATGACCTGATGTGAAGAAGGACATTGCTCTCGTACATTTCTGTCAAGCTCTTCCTATAAAAGCTCTATAGGGTTTAGATCAGGGCTCTGCGGTGGCCATTTCGTGTTGATCAACACCCCTTCCGTCCATTTTGTCTCTTAAATAACCTCTACACAATTTTGAAGTGTGATTTGGATTATTATCTTGTTGGAAAACAAATCCTTGGTCGATTAGGTTCAGCCCGGAGGGAATGGCTTTTATCTCCAAAATTACTTTATAGTTAGTTGGAACCACACACTATGGCGTCATTTTTTCTTCGGCAGAATGTTGAATGTAAATTCTTCTTTTCGACCAAATAATGCAAATTTCATCTCATTCATCAATTTCATCAGTCCAAAGCAGTTTTTTGAAATCTTCTGTCTAGTCTCGGTGGGTAAGGGCCCATTCCAACCGCTTTTTCTTATTTTGGGGCTTTAATAGGGATTTTCGGACAGCAACACGACCGAACAACTTAGCGTCTCGATATCGTCTCTTGATTGTAGTCACTGATACAGGTTTTGTGCGTGATTTGTTCACTTCAACACCAATTTCTGAGGCTCTTAGGCGTCTATAACGTTCAGTTTCCTTTTGATAAACAATAGTACGATGGACACAAGTCTTAGAAAGCTTAAGTTGAGATGCAATTTCTTGTTCGGATATGACTTCGTTATGAAGAACAATAATTGCAGATCGCGTTTGAATACTAATTTCACAAACTTTTCTCATGTTACACTTGTCTTGACTGCCGGAACAACAGATTCAGACTAGTTAGATTTATTCCAGAGGAGTTTTATGAATAAGAAGTCAAAATGATGGCAATAAAAAATTTTAAGAAGCCAAAACAATCATAGAATTAAAGTAATAAAAAATAAAAGTAATATTAGTTGAATTGATGACGTTATCAAAAATTGACAATCAACAACCGTTTATTATTTTTCGGCAAAATTTATAAACAATGCTTATTATATAACCCTTTAGATGACGGATACACAATGAACTGGCGTCTGGATAAAGATTATGAACAATAGAATGTGCACACTTGCGAATTGTTGTTATATCACTCATATTTAAAACCAAAAATTGCTATTTCGCAAAATTGTTATGAGTAGTGCCAAACTTTTGACCGACAGTGTAATTGTCACACTAATAAGTAAAATCAAGCCGACATTTAATGTCTGGGGTTACAGAGCCTCGGTTTATTATGCCAATTCGCAAACTAAAGGTTTTATAAATAATATTTTGAATAAGTTATATATTTTGGTTTCCTATCGAAATAATCATAAGTCTATTATAATAATATTGGATTATACACTAAAATCTGTAACTAAAATGTTTAATTTGTATGTTCACTCCACAAAACATGTTAAAAAAAGAATAATTTTGGTTTTTCTTGCTTCTATTGCAGTCAAAAATTATTGCTTAGGTATGTATATAGTTTAATAATAATGGGCATAGATTTTGAAGTACGCTAATGATATAGGCATTAAATAGCTCAGAAATGCTACTTTCGAGGAATACACATGCGTTATAACATTCTTTTATTATCGTACAATCTAGAGGCGTTTATCGCAAAATAATCTACACTTGATTGTAGAAATGAGATCAGTGCACAATAATTTTATTTGTACTGGATTTTAAAATATCGCGCGCTCAACGCAACAAGAATCAAAGTTGCATCAGCTTTAAAACTTATTGACACTGAATAACACACAGACAGTAATTTTAAGCGGCGCTAGTAGTAGAATTATTGTTTTATCTGGCAACTCTCATCGTTCTGTCTATTTCGTATACTTCCCCACCCCTCACATATTTTTCTCCCCCTCTATTACTCATCAATGGTCCGCTTTTAATAGACGTGTTTATTGTTTCGTTCCTGTTAAAATTGCGATTTAAAATGGGTTTCTAGTAACCAAACGTTTGCACACCCCGTGTGCCTTCACACCAGATATCAAAATGCTGTAAGTACCACATTTTATACAGTAGTTATAAAAGAAAGTCGTAATAAACCACGACATATTGTTTGTAGATTTCATTAACAGAGAATAACAAAGATTTTGAGCTTGCGAAAACTGGTTATCGTAGTAAATGTTCACTACTATTAGAATGAACGGTTATTTATTGGAGTGTAAATACATTTTGCGTTTGTGAAGGTTAGCTTTCACCGTGGCGCGCGTTTGAGCCAATTTTAGTTTGTGAAATGCCATAACATAAACAGCTATTGATGCCGCGTTCAATGTTCATGCCTTTCACGTGTGCTCACTGTTCGATTGAGCCATACTCATGGGCCCGATAGGAATATTGATGAGAGAGTGGTTTGTCAACTAGCATCAGACACACTATTTTACAGTTATGGAGTAACCACTATAAAAATATTGTACGCAAACATATGTGTCATACCTGTACTCGATGAGGAAAACTGTTGTAACATTTGAGTAGGTTGTTTCCCGAAGTCAAAAGAATTTTAATTATATTATGTATTTATAAATAACAAATTTCTGACTAGTTCAAAACTAAGATTGATTGGATTCGTCTTTTAATAATGTTATCTATTGTAATAATAAACTGCAACATGAAGAATACATGTATTGAAAAGTTATGAGAATTCAACAGTAATTTATAGTTGTCTTAATATTTTTCTTTATGGAAAGAAGTTAATTTTATATATTAAGATTTATAAGAAAAACCTACAATAATTGTGTCAGAGTCATTGTTTTATATTTTTAATCTTTAGAACTTGATTTCATTTATGATAATTTTTATGCAAGTTTTTATCCCATGAGGACCATAAGGATGTTTTATTTGTTAACACTGAAGCTTACAGTTATATTTTTCTTTGAAATACATTGGAATATATTCTGGTTACATTTGATGTCTCTAGATAAAATATGTTATCATTCTAATTATTATTATTCTAATCTAGGTCCCAATGTTAAAATACTACAGACGTTTAGCACCTTGCTTTATTAATAGTTTCAATATGCTAAACAATTGATTTATTACAAGGCAAATATCAGATTTTATATCATAATATGTGCTAACCATTGGTTAAAAGATTGTAGTGTGTAACTTTTTAATATACCTATTTATTCTGTGTTTTCGGAGAAATGTTTACAGCAAAGATTGTATATTTTATATTATTAAATTACTACAGAAAAGAGTGTGTTGTCATAGTGTGATATCAGTGTATAAAGGTGGCAGTTACAACCAATGGTTACAACATCAAATCTTTTGTAATTATGTATGCAATTGCAATTTGTTTAGTTTTGCCTAAGGCCAATAATGACATCACTACATTTCAATTTAGTGGTTGTTATTTTAATTACTCAATGTCTATAGCATGTTTGCTTAATTTATTAACATCAGGATTTTTGTGGAATGAAGTTTAAATATTACAACTGTGGGTAATTATTACTCTTTTTTTTTGTAAATAAGTTAATAGGTATATGTTGATAAACTTTTGTGTCAACATAGATTTACTTCCTTAAACATTATCTTTTTGCACTTTGCTCTGTGTCTATAGCAATCTAATTATATCTATCTTAAAAAAATATTGTTACCAAAAAAGAAAAATTACAGTACTGGGGAACTATCAGTAATCAGATTTACCAGCTTATGTATCAAGATGATAGGCCTAGAGGTTTACAATCGGCTTTTTGACAGTTACAATAAAACATGAATCGTTTTGTATATGATATATGCACACAATAATTATATATGTATATAATACACATTGTTTTTCAATTAAATTGAAATTTTTCTTTTAATTACAAGAACTATAACACGGACGCCCATGATTGTGCAGATAATGTCACATTTTACAACTAAAATTATTTTGTCATTGTGACTTGTTTATTAAATATTTTGCTCGCGCATTCGCTCGCGTGAAAGTTTTCCGGGATAAAAGACCCGCTATATATTTTCCCGAGATAGAAAGTAGCCTATGTTCTTCCCAGGGTATCAAACTATGTCCACACCAAATTTTCATTGACATCCGATGAGTAAATTTGGAGTTTATCGCGTTCAGGCAGGCAGACAGATGCGGCGGGGAACTATGATTTGAAATAAGTTTTTTAGAACTTTTTAGAGGTATAATTCTTGCTTGTTTGTTGCGTAACTTAAACCGTTTACGCAGCGCACGCAACGGATTTTCTCAAAAGGAATATTTTTTCTCCGTTTTGAAACACTTTTTGAATAATGCTCCGCAATTTTCAATTTGTACCAGTAGTTCCTGAGATAAGCGCATTCAAACAAACATACAAACTCTTTAGCTTTATATAATACTATAGATTATGATGATACTTCGTTTGTTAACTACTTCCAATAAAAATAAAAATACCAAATACGAAGTCACTACATTGAAAAATGTAATTTTGTGTAAAAAAATCGGTAGTTGCAACTCAAAAATAAAAAATGTCATAACTTTAGAATCTGTAGGCCTAGGGCAATAAAATTTTGTGTTTCTATTAGGCAATAACCTAACCTATCAAGGGTTTTCCTTTCGATTATTACTTACGGGACACCCTGTAGAGAAGTGCAGAAAAATATAATTTATGTATATATGACGGTCGGTCGATATACGACCCCCGGACGACCACTAGTAAATGTTAATCAATATATTTCGAAATACAATTAAGTCCCGAATAAGCTTTAAAGTATTTAAAACAACATCAAAATTGTTATGCTAATAGTTAATAGATATGTACTTCAGCTATATTTCGAATTTGAGATACTTATTTCGTTGTTAAATAAATTAAAACTCACTTAACTCGACAAAGTCTTTTACGATCTACCAACGTAATTATTATTAGCAAAAAACAAATCTGTATGGCTCTAATGATTTTTCGATTTTCTAGCCACATGTGCACTGCATGTTGTGGATAGTTTATGATCATAGATCATGTTAGTTGATTTTTCTTGGTTCTAGTGGCTTTGACTCATCATACATGCGAACAACGTCATATAACCAGGGTATTTATAGAATGTTTAACACATTAGCAACAAATATTGAACTTTAACAAACTGCTGGATGGGTCTATGTTTGTTTTCGATGTAGTACATAACGTTTGGTCGTTATTACCAAATGCTTAATAATTATTTTAAACACTTCCACATAGCTGAGCGCTAAACCGAAAGTAGATTACCTTTTTAGTCCTCCTTTGTTCGTAGGCTAATATTTATGCTTACTATATAAAGCTGAAGAATTTGTTTGTTTGAAAGCACTAAATTCGGGAATTACTAAAATGATTTTGATTTTTTTTTCTCTAATAGGGAGCTCCCTAGTTAGAAATCGAGTAATGTAGCTACATTACTCCTGAGTTCTATAAAGTTACTATATATATGTACAGTAATCATAATTATCATTAGCATTATCCCTTTAATAAATAAATAAATAAAATACATTTATTATTGTAATTTTGTTTTGTTAATTTCTGTCCCCCTTATTCATAAACGTTTTTTATCTAAGGACGAAGTAAAGATGTGATAACAAGCCTGTTTCTCAGTGCCCAACGGCACTGAGAAATAGACATAGGGCCGTTGTGATTGGTTATTATTGTTGTATTTCAATATTAGCCAATCACAACGGCCCTACGTCTACGCACTGCCAAGACTGCCATGCCGTCAGCACTGAGAAACAGACTTGTTATCACAGCCTTACTCGGTCGTTAGATAAAAAACGTCTATGAATAAGGGGGTGTATCTATAAAATTTTCCTTCTGTATTTATGCCATTTGCTCATAAGGGATATGCCCTTATTTTAGTGGCTTTCTTTTTGTGTCCCTAGCTATCTGTATTATGCGTATAAAATATAAACACAATTATATTAAGGCGATACCTCAAGGTCCATTTTCATACATTTTGTTTCACCTTTAATCTGGGTAACTAAACAAGTATTGGCAAGTAAAGAATTTAAATTCACGTCTAGTTAGTGATTAGTTCTCGCAGTTGAAAGAAAATCGTAAAATAATTAATAATCATGGATATTTCGGCCTTTAAAATTTAATATGACGTAATTTTAAAGGCAGAAATATCCATGATTATTAATTATTTTTACGTTTTTCTTTCAGCTGCGAGAACTAATCACTAACTAGACGTGAATTTAAATTCTTTACTTGCCAATACTTGTTTAGTTACCCAGATTAAAGGTGAAATAAAATGTATGAAAATGGACCTTGAGGTATCGCCTTAATTTGATTTTATACCAATTCTTTACATAACTTCCTGATAACTCATCTTCTTATCTGAGAAGGACTCATAGATAAATAATATCACTCTACTAAACACGTCCTCTATTAAAATACAATTGATTCTTATTAAAAATTGCTTAGCAACGCTTTACTAAATATCTAGTTGTAAATACATTTTATTATAGAATCGTGCACTATCACGCATTAGAAATTGGCTGTGACAGGAGGATGCTTTGGGAGGATGTTTTTAGCATAAATCATAGAGCGTTTGTGAACGAGCCTAATTCTTATAAATAAGTACCAATCAAAGAGTTCTAAGATTATATGGAGCGGACTTCAGAGAGCGGACATTAGATTGTCATTCAAAAATTTTGCGCTCATGCGATGGTACTCAATCTGCCGTGAAATAGAAAAATATCAATGTTAAATGCTCCATATGTTTTCCGTATCATGTTTTGCATGCTTTTGCTACGCATAGTAGCATATAATAATATCAGCCCGGTATTATTTACTGACTACTGCCCCACTTTTGGGCACGGGACTCTTCTAATACTGAGAGGGATTAGGCCTTAGTCCACCACACTGGCCTAGTGCGGATTGGTAGACTTCATACATCCTCGAAATTCCTAGAGAACTTCTCAGGTATGCAGGTTTCCTCACGATGTGTTTTTAACCTTTAAAGCAAGCGATAATTCACAAAGAATACACACATATTTTTTAGAAAAGTCGTGTGTGTGTGTACCTTTGGGATTTGAACCTGCGGTCATCTGTCTCGGCAGTCCGTTCTACAATCAATTAGGCTATCGCCAGCTTAGCATAGTGGCATATGTTCTGTAAATATATTGTTTTTATATTAATATCTCAGGCGCTGTGACATCTTGTCACACGGACATTTCAAATAAGACGGCGATTTATTACCAATTAGTAATAAGCTTTGAAGCAAAAACTCGGACTGCGCAAAAGAGTAGATTGTAAAAAGAAGAGCCAAGAATCACGATGCATAGTGTCTGCAATGTAAAAGCATCTGCTCAGTTAGGTTGGTACGTACTTGGCACTATTTGAGGTGAATAATTCAACTCTGAATACGAGTTTTTATATTTCAAATATCTAAGCCATTATAAAATACCCAAAATTTTATAATAATTTGGAACGAGTAAGAAATATAAACTCTTGCAACGTATTTCACAACAATAAGAGTAGTTGCCTATGTTTGTTTTTGTAAAATTCATGGTTCAAGTATTGCAAATTGCAATGTGCGTTAGTGGGCTTGAAGTCCAGTAATATCGCTATGTTTTCTTATGCGCGCACCATAATTTCCGAGGACGTCACGTTCTGGTATTAAATTTTTCAGCTTCTTACACTTATCCTTTAATTATTGAAATTTTATCGTTTATGGAATCTTGTTCATTATTTATCGTAATTTTATCAATTTATTGTGTTAGGTTTTATATTATGTATTTTTTATTAAAGTAGTAAGACCGTACATAAATTAATACAATACAATTTAAATATTGAAATCTGGTAAATTGAATATTTTTTTTAATATGTTTTTTTTTGTTATATTTCAGTGCCAACATGGCGCCCTTACCGGACAGTTTTGTCCTGCTACATCAATCACCAAGTAAATTGGATTACGATCCCTCTGCACCTGTATTCGCACCTGTGGTAAGCTATACAATAAAACAACACCCCACATGAATATAAACTAGATTTTATTAATACTGTGAACAAAGCATACAACAATTTAGTATATTTTTGGCCTGATTAATAATACAAATAATTTACAAGGATTTTGAAAGAGTCACAAAATTAGATAATTTTACTATATTAAGAAGTGCCTGTGTTTTGGTTGTGAAGCCTTCTTTAACAAAATATTAGCGAAGTCAAAGGAAGTGTGACAATTCTAATAAACAATTATAATTTTTCAGGGGTTAAGTCAACAACTCGACAATGAGTGCGAATTTATGGGACTCGGCTATGGCTTCGGCCGACAGCCTACTCACTAACGAAGATTGTTCGCTGCTGCTCGACATCTTCAACGACGATGATGGTAAGTACTAAAACTACATATATACAAAGGTATCATTATAATATGGTCAAACAAGCAGCTAGAATAAGGATACCCACACGTTGGTAAACAACGTTTTTTGAGGTTTGCTCATTTATCATATTTTTTACTTTAAACATTTATTTTTAGTGATATTTTTTAATTTATTTAGTGCTAGATTTCGGTTAAAAAGTGTTTAAATTTAACAAGGGAGAGTAAGGTGAAAGAACATGGCGTGGTTCTTGGGAATCACTTTTTAGAAAATTCACACGTAAACAAATAAAAGAAAAAACCTAAATTGATCACTTTGAACAGAGACTGCAAATCAATTATATAGCTCGTGTACTGACGATTGTGCTATGTTCTATAACAGTTAACATTAATTACTTTTGTCTGTCTGTGGGCCACACTGTTAACTAAACTTTTATACACTGATTGTAAACGAAAAAGGAAACAAATTCTAGTTTGACAAGGACGTTAACTTAAATTTCGACGCACATTGCTTTATGAAGCACGAAATTTTTTCTAAACCGTTAGGTGAAAATTAATAATCTATACTTATAATAAATCTGTAGAGAGGTCAATTCTGTACATGAAATATATTTCCAAAATAACTATCAGGGGGTGATTAGGGATCGATACTGATGCCAAAAATGCAATTAGTAAAATTTTTGTCTGTCTGTCTGTCTGTCTGTCTGTCTGTCTGTCTGTCTGTCTGTATAACCGTTATAGAAACAAAAACTACTCGACGGATTTTAACGAAACTTGGTACAATTATTTGTCATACTCCTGTGCTGGTTATAGTATACTTTTCATCACGCTACAATTAATAGGAGCAGAGCAGTGAAGGGAAATGTTGGGAAAACGGGAGAAGTTACTCCATTTTTTAAGCTTCCGTCGCGTGTGCAACCTTAATGGTTAAAGCTACATAGAAATCATGTATGACGGAAATGTTCTCCTTAAAATTATGTAAAAATATCCCACGACAGCATATGTCTATCTTTTATGGTTGACTCACAATGACACGTGTAACTCCCGATAGCTTAGCAGTTCGAAGCTTCCTCATTATATTTGTTTACTAATCTTAGGAACTATCGGTCCAAACTGAAAAATTCTGTTTGCGTTGGATAGCCCTTTATTTGTGGATTGCTATAGGCTATATATCATCACGCTATACCCAATAGGAGCGGAGCAGCAATGGCTAATCTCTGGAACTATCGGTCCAAACTGAAAAATTCTTTTTGCGTTGGATAGCCCTTTGTTCGTGGAGTGCTCTAAGTTATATATCATCACGCTATGACCAATAGGAGCGGAGCAGTAATGGCTAATCTTAGGACCTACCAGTTTGAACTGAAAAATTCGTTTTGTGTTGGATAGCCCTTTATTTGTGGGGTGCTATAGGCTGTATATCATCACGCTATGACCAATAGGAGCGGAGCAGTAATGAAACATGTTACAAATACGGGGACAATTTATTAGTTTTGAGAGCTTCCGTTGCGTGCGCTGCGTAAACGGTTAAAGTTATGCAACAATGATGTATGTCGGGATTATTCCTCTTAAAAAGTTCTAAAAAAATATATTATAAAACAAAAGTCCCCCGCTGCATCCGTTTGCCTGAACGTCTTAAACTCAAAAACTACCCAACGTATTAAGATAAAATTTGGTATTGAGACAGTTTGAAACCCTGGGAAGAACATAGGCTCCCGGGAAACTACTACTTTTATAATGGAAAACTTTAGCCTGAAAAACTTTATAACGCGGGCGGAGCCGCGAGCAAAAGCTAGTTATATATAAGCCGGGAGTAATCTGGGTCTGCATTCACTACCTGAGCTACAAGTATTCATGGCAATGAAGAAGACTAAATATCAGAAAAGCGTTTCGATTTTTTTTTAGCATTCATTTATGCTATTTAAAATCACGTATTAAAAAATTACTGTAAAATCATATTTATCATACTAACCTATTATAAATAGAAGATTATATTTTCTCGTGAATGTTTTTTTTTCTTTTTGTATGTAGCACTCGTATTCGCTTTCTGTTCTTATTGACTGCTTCTTGGTATACTTGTATATTGTTCAGTACGACTGTCGGCTAGTGGCCTAGAGTCTAGAGTTTGAACATCAGATGTCAGTGATAAATTATAGGTTTTTCTACTCAGGATAAGGTCTGAATCTGAAACTAACTGGTATGGTAACTGGTTAGTTATCACACCAATTAGTTTATAGGTTGATATTATGATGATAGGTTTTTCATCATCGCGAATATCAGATTCTTCTTTAATTCTCGGAAGATTTATTATTTGAATTGCATATTTTAAGACATTTTCAATTTGTATTGGAGTTGAGCAATGGCTTAAAAACTGACACAGCTAGCACTCGCCATCCTCGTCTAACGAGTGGCGTTGTACGCTAACTCTCTAGCACTTTACTTTGACACTTAGCGTTTTTAACAGTAAGGAATCATATTTGGTAATTTTTTCACAGGCAGAGGTATATCATACAAAAAAGCTTTAATTTTATATTAAAAATATGAATGTTATGAACGTATAAATACATTAAAGTATTTAAAAATTTTCTACATACATTGCTGTAATGTGAATGTTATTTCATTTAAAAATACAAGTGAATGATATATTTTTTTGAAAATTTCTTAATATTATTTAATTAAAAGTATTTACGGGCACTTCCTGACCGGTAACCTGTTATCAATGTATTCTATCTTTCATAAATGTATTCAAAAATTTTAGTTTGATTAACTACGTTGTGAATGTACTGATTTTGTAGTTGGATCTAAGACTATTAGTCATATCTTTCCGCGTGATTGCGATGAACACTGAGATAGTGAGTCATAGAAAGTGACGTCATCTATGGCTAAAACATACTACCGCATAAACGCGCTCGCCAGCGGGTTATCTTCTCTCTGTGTGATCACAATTTCATATCGCTGACGGAATTTCTGGGGAAAAAATACATGTGCGCCATCTTACGTTATTTAACCGTTGTCCAACACAACTAATCGATATTCGATACGATAATGTTAACAAACAACGGGTAGATGGCCAATAGATGTCATTGTTAAATTATCATTGATGTACTTAATTAAGAAGTTAGGCTATTATTATTGTTCATAGCCTAGTATTTTCTTAATTATTTTATTTAATAAATATATTGTTTAGCCAAAACTTAAAAAGGAAGGCGGTAGGAATCGAGTTGTATGGACGCTTCGACACTGCTAAAGGGAGGAGGCCTACGTTTAGCTGTGGATGGCGATAGGCTGATTTGATTGATTGATAGATTGATACAGTATGGTTTATGAGATGGAGCAAAGAAGTTACTTACCTTAATTATAATAATTTTTTACTAACTAATATTGTATATTAGTACGTTGGACATCACTTTGAATTGCTTAACGATGATATAAAGTTTGTCAAATCAGACGTCACAAAAACGACGACAAAATTTAAACCTACTTCAAAATAAAACCTAAGTTATTTAGAAAAATAATGTTTCGAAGCTAATTCCACTGTGTTTATCCACCATTGAACTATAATTTAGACTTCTGCAATACCTATCGGAGAAATAGTTATAGCTATATAAATAACTAGCATTTACTCGCGGCTTGGCCCGCGTGAGAGAGTTTGCCGGGATAAGAGTCCTGCTATATAATTTCCCGGGAAAGAAAGTAACCTATAACCTTCCCACGGTCAACTATCTCCACACAAAACTTCATAAAAATCCGTTCAGATTACAGTCGATTTTGACAAAATCAATATTTTGGTCATAGTGGCTTCCACATAAAAGGTGATTCCACATATGCTGTCGCGGACTTTTGTTTAGAATTATTTAAGACAAACAATACTACGGTACATCATCTTTGTCCAACTTCAACGGTTTAGGCAGCGTACGCTAAGAAAAATCATTTTTTTCCGACTTTCTTGCTATGTATCGTCGAATTATCAGTTTGGTAGTTTTTTCGTGAAAGAGGAACAAAGATACATCCATCCTCACAAACTTTCGCATTTATAATATAAGTAGGATATAATTAATAAATATCATTGTGACCACCGTATTGTATATTGTATTGTGTGAGATAATTAAATATCAAAACGAGGAAAAAAATAAGCTGGAAAATTTAGCGCACAAACCGTAATAATTAACTCCAATATCCATTTATTAATAAAATCATTTTACTAATGGTAATGATAAGACTAAATTTACTGTAACTTGCAATTGCGAACTTGCATTAGACTGCAATTTGCTATTTAATATTTAATAATAATAATAATATCAGCCCTGTATTATATACTTGCCCACTGCTGAGCATGAGCCTCCTCTACTACTGAGAGGGATTAGGCCTTAGTCCACCACGCTGGCCTAGTGCGGATTGGTAGACTACACACACATTCGAAATTCCTATAGAGAACTTGTCAGATGTGCAGGTTTCCTCACGATGTTTTCCTTCACCGTTAAAGCGAACGATAAATTCACAAAGAATACACACATGATTTTAGAAAAGTCAGACATGTGTGCCCTTGGGATTTGAACCTGCGGACATTCGTCTTGGCAGCCCGATCCACACCCAACTAGGCTATCGCCGCTTAAATATTTACTGTGTTCTAAAGTATATTAAAGTTATGTAAGCAATCGTGACTTGAATGCCTTCTCAATCGCTTCCTAGATTTTAAACATAGTTTGCCAAAAATTAGTTATTATTAGCTCACGTTCCTATGGGTTTTGTTATAATCCATTTTTGGAAATACCGTAAAGTATTGATAGATCCTGGGGAAAACTTAGGAGGACTTCTGTACGCTTGGATCTTCCGAATACTAACTTTATGTTGGTTAATACACGGAAGAATGTACTGCGAGTGCTGTTGAGACGATGCTAAACATAATTGAAATATTTATTGATATAACTGTTAATTTGGTTGTAAATTGCACTGATTTACCGTTTGCTCAAGTAGGGAATCTGAACAAATTTTGAATTCGAAGAATAAAATAAAATGATTTGATTTTGTTGTTACCATTTAGCGGTCGACTTTTTCACTGCTACACTATGGAAACACAAGATGCATCTTTAGTCTTTATCTTTCTGGAATATACGATTTTATATTAAATAGATTTTTAGTATGATGAACATTTAGATTCAACTTAAATCTCTGATTTTATTTCATTTCACATCCTGTACCCATAAATATCCCTTGAACAAAACATTACAATAATTAATAGTCTTCTAATCAATCTTGAGGCGTTGTGGTTTGTGTTTGCGTTTATGTTTCGATTATTCCACGGGCTTATCTCTACCTCTCGTACGGCACGTCGTGAGAATGTCATACGATGTTTGATAATGTTTTTTTAAACAAACCGTTGGTAATTTATAATCGTAAAGGCGCTCCAGAGCGTTTAGAGCAGCCATATTAAAATACAGTTTCTAAAAATTTAATTAATTATTAACGTTTTATTTAATTTATTAAAAGGTATGCACATTAATCAAGTGGGCCACTAGCAAAAGCTCAGCGGAACTTAGGTTGAGTAAGCTGGTATGGAACCATGATCAGTTTCGGATATCATATTTGTCTTATGAACCACAAAACTACTAGAGAAAAGAAATAAATTTATATTTTGTAAAATGTATTGGAGGTTTTATCCGATCACTTATTTTGAATGTGCCACAAAATTTGTCAGGTAATAATGCTTGTTATCACCTATCAAAACATATCTTGGTAATATGATGACTCGTATTTTCTAAGAAACCTCTCCATCGCGTTGTTCTATTTTTACGTTTCAATATCAAATAATATAAACAGTTCTCTCAATTTTCAGCGCAAGAAAGCAAAATATATCCGTTTGTAATTTCAACGTCTAATAATTACTAAAGATCACAAATTGTGCGATTAGTTTGTGTCCGTCTATTATCTCATACAATAGAGATATTGTAGAGCTTGTTTTTCGCTTATATTTAGTATTGTTACCTGCGGCTTCACCCGCGTAATTTAGCTTTCTCGATATGAAATTACCAATGTGTGCCTTTCCGAAATAAATATTAGCTATTATATTCATTCGGGGCGTGGTTAATTTATATGCCTTTCATGTACCTAAGTCCAATTAAATCCTGTTAACGATTCACAGCCCAATGTGCACGACACCAGCGCTGTCTATTTAATAATCGGATTAAAATATAAATATTTTCTTCTGAAGCATATTATCAGGATTAAAATAGCCTTATATTATGTCAATAGATTATTATTATGTTAATCCGGGACACGTTCTCTGTATATGCCAAATATCATCCAATTCTATTCAGCGGTTGCTGTGCGTCATTTATAACACACATCTTTTATAAACTTCTGTTTTTATGTTAGAAAGTAAAAGTTGTGTAGTAAGAGTTTTCAATGCAGTGGGATTTCTGATGTTTGTTAATGCATTAAAATTAATGCGTTATTCAACAACAAAAACAACATTAACAAGCCGCTCGCTTAAAGTTAATCGTTACTAAAGCTCCCAAAAAGTGGCGTACAGTCGTTATTTTGAATTACAAAGCGCCGCGGGGTACTGCACTGCGGTCATACTGATACCTTGGATGGTAAGTTACACAATCCACATTACACTCACCACGATGTCCTTCAAATCGGAACACAACGATTGCACAATGCTGCTTTGCATCAGTAATAGCCATTGAAGGGGTAACTAGCGAGACTGACCTGGAGAGACTTACAACCTAATTGAAGTCGTTTAGGCGAGGAAGATAAAGTAAATATGTTTTTCATACAAAACGCTTTTACTAGCGATACTAATTAAATTGATTTATAGGTACCGTTTCCGCATTGTAATAGTGTACATATCAATCAAATTCGTAGAGCAACGGTGTCAAGATCGAACAATAACATGCTCTGCATTCGTTTTCCTTAAGTATGATGTAACTGTGTTTCCTTATTAACAGTACCTATCTGATACAAGTAATAAAGGTTATAAAATTTGTATGTAAATAAAATTATCAACATTTGAATGTAAACTTTATCTGTCTAAGAAATTTTCCCTTGTTTTATATGTGATTTTGGCGAGTTATTGTTATAAACCACCAAAATATTAACAAGCTACTGTACTGAACTGTACTTTCTTATTGTAAAGCGACAACACATAGTACTCTAATATGAATAAAAACGCAAAAATCTTGAGTTAACCTAACGAAATTAAATATTAAAAAAATACATATTAATTAAAAAAAAATATCATGTATTTAAAACTATTTGCTACGTGGTCCTTGCTTATTTTATTTTTTTATCATATTCTGAGACAAATAAATCTTTCATGATAAAACTATCTAACATTGTAGGTTGCGATGGAGTGCTTTAAACAGAAATAAGTCATAAATTACAAAATTAATACGTTCTATATAGAAATTCGTCGTTTTCTGTTTTATGCGGCAATGTTATATATTATAATAAAGATCTGCATACGCCATTAGAACACGCAATCTGAATAATCGAGATCGTCCCAATTAGGACATTGTTATACGCTACGTGTAGGTGACACATACTAACTGGATTGTATTGTTTGTACTGGTTTACCTTCATGAACTATCGCATGACACATTGATGTTAAAAATGTGTGTAAGTACGTATGGAACACTCTTTTCGTTAAATTTGTTAGACATGGCATATCTAATTTTTGAATAATCACTGATTGTATGAATATGTATAATAAGATATTCTCTTGACCTAACTACGTAATCTAAATGCCATCCCTGCGCCAGTGGTCGGAACCCCCACGAACTCACCTCATGCTCGTTGATAAGGTGCGAGGTCAGCGGTTCAATTGGCATGTTATGTCCCACTGATTTCTGAACGTCTCCTCTATTTTAATACTAGCGTCGATATAAGAGATCGTTAAAGACCAATTAAGAACGCTGATAATGAAGATTTTATTAGATGCAAAGAGTAAATGAAATTATTTTGAATATAATTATCTTAGTGTCAGGCGTATCATGAATAATGATTGTGATTGCGTTATATAAAATAGATGGAAACGTGTAGAAGTTTAGGTCATGTCAAGAAAATGATTACTCATTACGTTAATTGTATATGTATTATCTTTTTCTGGTGGTAGGATGTATTTTATATCGTGTACATAGGATGTCGTGTTTGAGATCAGCCTGTGTATATACAGGTCTAAATGTGCCGACTGCCAAGGTGTAAATCATCTCTCGACAGTCGACATTCTATTTGACCGTGCTCCACTTGTTATCAGTTGTACTGGGGTCACTTTGCCGTGCACTTTTAAAAAATATCTACAAGTTAGGAAACTAAAAATCGGTATCCAAGTAATTTAAATAAGGGATAGTGCCATCAGTTATGATTTTAAATAATAATAATTTATTCCATCCAGTGTCTGATGCAGACACAGATCCGATAGGCATTTATTAAGAGTAAACATTAGAATTCACAGCTCAAATAGGAATTAAAATATTTGTTACTTATAAATTACTCAAGCATAACAAACAAAAATTATAGAAATTTTTCAATTCCTACGTGGAAGCAGTTCAGTAAATTTGTTTTATAATAGGGTTGAACAACAAAATATATTAATGTAGTAAATCACAACTGTAAACAATTACACCATAAAAATAATATTTGATAATTTTGATAATGACAAGTAAGTTAATTCTATATTTATGTCGTTTATGTATTTTGTGATAGCATTTTTTCCACTGTCAGTGGAAACAATTATTTGTTCATAATGTGTTTACTTGTTTAAAAGCTTATAGTATCAGGTGTTGTTTGCGAACAGAAAACGCGCATTGTGTTTACCATAGTTAAACTTAGAATAACATTAATATGTAATTCGTTGAATGAAGTCGGTTGCCATGCCGAGTTCCGTGGGTGTGTCTTGATAATCACTTGCTCACCAAGTGGCCGCGTGTGATAAAGTATGACGTCCCGCACCTTCTACTAAAAACATATTTGTGTCGCGTTGCTGGCCTCTGTTCATGTTTTCAATTGCATATCGGCCGTTGGCTATTTTCCACTATTTATCTTGTATCCAATGAAAATATGTTTTGACATTTAATTTTATAACATCTTGTTTGTTGAGATATCGCTGCAGAACTATATTACCTATGTTACTATCATAATTTGAATAATCGAGACCATTTTTTATACTTTTAAATTTTCGTATCACGTTCTTATAATTTTGGTTATTTTGTAAAAGATAAGTTGCTCACGTCTTTTTATTTATGTTATTATATAATATAAATGAGGAATGGCATATATATCATAAGTAATGCAAGTTTTGAACCTAAGACTCGTAAATTACTCGTAAAGTCACGTAAGACATAGAAAATTTCAAATAAAAGTTTCCGTTTTAAAAAACAATAATTTAATAATAACACAAGCTCAAATTCTTTTAGATCAGAAAGATTATTAATGATGAAATTTAATTCTTATTTCTAACACCAATATATTATTGGTTACCAACAACTATAACTGTTGAAAATATCGGTAAAGCTATCCTGACTATTAATAGAACTATTTCAAATTTTGACCCAGAAGGAGGTAAAGCGGATTTTTTTATATAGGTAATCCCATTGAGTGAACCACAAGTGCATACAAAAGTATGAACTGTTGAATTGGCCGAGGCAGATGACTCCCTCACCCCTGGTCTTCTGTGCATCTCCTTTAAAAGAACCAAACAAAATTGACAATTATTAATATATTACAGGTTTTAAGAATAAAGTGACGATTTTATGGTTGACAATAAATAAATTTGCTTTCCTTTTTTAATAGATTGTTGTGTGCATATTTTATGGAAATTGATATATTTAGTCATCTTTCTTTAACTGCAATGTGTAGGCTAGATATAAGATAATGGACGAAGTTGCTAGTTAATTTTCCTCAGTAACAAATTTTGTATATCAGAATATGTCCAGTTTATAATAATAACAAGTAAGGATGTTTTTATTTAAGAGAAGTAATTGTGACATTATCTCTTAAGATTTAAAGCACCACGACATCTGGGCGTTTCTTTGACGTAATATCGTGTGACAGATATCGTTCATATATATATTGACGTCTTCACTCCTCTCGCTGTATTTTGTCCACTACTTATCTAAGCTCCTTACCTTGAAGCTTCTTTGATACATCGCTTATTGCGCTAATTAAATATTAAATTTTGTTAAATTAATATTTTTTTATATTGCGTCTGCTACAATATTATATTTGTGAAAATGTGTTGTTATAAAAATAACGGAATGTGTGACCTGTGTAGAGATTTCCAGCTTTCTCTATTACAAAGTGAGCATTATTTAATGGATTTTTATCTTACTTCATAGGTAATACTTGAAAAAACTGCAGTTATTCGGGAAACAAAAAAGTCTAACGAGTTAATCCTGGACAATAAGCATCCTTACAACCAATTTTTTGTTTTTTAGTTTTATTCGCCGCGTTGGCACGGTTGAACAGTAGTAATATCAATTATATTAGTATAGTTTTTATTACTAATTATTCTAGGAGTAGAAAATAATATCTATTTTGATATTTTCGTGCTGCTTTTATATTAATTTAATTAAAATATCAATTAAATTTCAAAACTACTAAACATCAAGCCAGCGGCAAGATCTTTCATTCTGGGATACATTTTTTTTTACCAAAATCAATAAATTCATGCGTCTAAATCTGATAACAATCCACAGATCTGCTCAAGACCCTACCAAGCGCTGCACCGAAGATCGAGTACACCCAGTCGCCGCTGCAGGACGAGCTGTCCGCCAGCTTGTACCCGCCGTCGCCGCCGGAGGTCAAGCCCAGCCGCGCGGACCTCGCCAACGATCTTCTGCAGCAGCTAGAAAACCAACGCAAACAAGGTATCTTGCAAAAACACATTTTTAAATTAAGGGCTGATTTTTCAAAAGTCATTTAAGAGTTATTCATAAAATAAATTACGACTTGATTGAAGAAATTAGCGTACATTTGTTTGACAGATTTTCTCGTTAAAACTGTCATTGTATTTCATACTAATAATAACTTATATCGGATAGAAAATCTGCATTCTAGGGTTAAAAAAATACATTTTATGAAGTATCTTGTATTTATTGAAGGCTTACTTGCTAAGCACGTCTAATGCGGGATATTAACATTGCTAACGGCGATGGGGTTGAGAGGACTCAGAAAAGTGCCACGCGCTCTTCGCCCGACAGGACGATAGTTCTAGCATAGTTGACTAGCACCAAAGCGATGCCAGCCCCAAGAAAAGAACTTTTACCTTATAATTTTTATTTCCAATTAGTATCGAATACTTATTTTAGGAGTTTTTCTAAACCCTCAACACCATGAAGTAAAACTAAGATTGGTTCAGTCAGCATACAGTAATATAGGGTTCAGTAAATTTCTTTAACCATCGTCGCCAGGGCATGCAAAGTAAATTAAATTACATTATTATTATTATGTTCTGCTGTTAATCACGTATTTCCCGTATGTTTATATTTTATAGACTTGAAATAAATATGTTATTATGCGATTTCCACTTCTAAACTATTGAAAATAAGGAAAGCGGTTTATTAAAATATCACCTCATTGGTGGAGTAAACCCCTAAATTGGTTAATCAAATCAGTAAGTCGAAATTTACGTGATCCACCTAGATTATAATTTGCGTTCGATATAGCGATAGATAGATAGCAACCTGGATGTTGGCAGCTTTTGACACAGGTCCATCTCAAAATGTTAAGGGGAGGCCTATGTTCAATGTTCAGCAGAGGACTTCATGTGGCTGATGATGATGATTATGATGGAGACAGACTGGTTTCTCATAAGTATCGGATACTATAGGAAATATATTGTCCCATTTGTACAGTACTAAATGCCGCCATTGCCGATTTGCAGCTCCAAGATACGCCTGTTCTATGTACGTTTCATTTTATATCCTAGAAATTGTACAGGACCCCCATTTACGACGACTACATTAATATTTTTGAATGTCGATATTGCTCGTATTTAATTTTCAAATTAGCAAATTCCTAATCGCATTTCCTCCGTTTCTGTAGTATTATACCTCTCCATTTGCATTGATTTGGCCTTATTTTCAAAATATTGATTGATGGAATGATTTGTGATCAACAAATAATATTTTATTTTTAAAACTTATTGACCGATAAAGGAACATGTAGGCTTTATAAATGAAGTATTTTTGGATCATATTAGTAATGCTTGCCTATTATGGATTTGTTTTTGCATGTCAAACTGTGAATCACAATTCCGACATGTCATATCTTATAATGATTAATGGTACAAAATACTTTATACATTTTGACGTAGTTAAAACCCTCTACAATTTTAGGCGGCAAGCTAACTTCTACATACTATGGTAAATTTTAGTAATTTTTTGACACTTTAAAAAAATATAACAAAACTATCATGCGATTTTTTTTATAAATTATCAAATTTAACCATGTGTCATTCAATCATTACGTGACGCGTGTTTACTTTTTTGTATAGTTTTCTGTAATCTTAATATTAAAAATAAAATGATTATTGATTGTGTTATAACTAATTAAGTTAATTTACTACCGGATCTCATTATGATAAGTAAAAGATGTAACCATCAAAATATTGCACAACCTTATAATGTAATTTTGAGGCGTAAAACTAAGAATTGGATAATGGACATAATATTAATTACGTTATGTAATTCGTTTCTAATGAGTCACAATATTAAATATCATCTATATTTATAATTTAACACTTACACTTTATTAAGACACCTATAATTTGAAAACAATAAACCAGCTGTACCTTTCTTATTTGTAGTAGTTAAAAGACAATATTGGTTTGAAATAGTCTTTATTAATAAAATATTTAGAACGGTAAATACAGTAAATAAAAATCAAGTTGTTTCGAGTGTCGAAAATAGTTAAATATATTTTTTTAATACTTTCATAAAAAAATAATTAGACTTAATATTTCATAAGTATCTCAGCATGGCGAGCGCAGTGGAATACCAAACAATACTTTGTATCTCACGGTGTTGGATGGTGTTTCTACTGTTTACGGGCGGTCGTATCGCTTACCATCAGGCGAATGGTAAGCTAGTCTCGTCATTCAAAGCAATAAAAAAATAAATTGAAATGAAGTCTAAAACCTAATTCTTAGGAGCTCTTAATTTTTATATATATTTATAATATTTATTAGCTATTATTCTTGCTATCATCAGCTCAGTATTAAATGTCGGTTAACTAGGTGTCTTAGAAGATAGGTTGGGCCTTTTTTTAGCTATTTATATTTCATAACATCCAAGATAAAGTGTATTATGCTGATCATTAGACCGGCACTACTTTTTTCATTCATTACATATTTCACAGTTCAGTTGTAAACTTTTATGATGTTTAGTTCCAATTATCTAGTGTTCAACTCAGCTTAAGTATCGGTCGATTTTGTGCACTTCTTGCAGGAACAGCAAGTCATTGTTTATATAATAACTTTTGCGCTCGGAACTAAATATGATATGTCACGCTCAAATTACTGCTATTGAAACATTACGTAGCTATATGGAAAAAAATATTGTGTAAATACAAGATAAAACCTATTGTTCCCCAAACGTGACATAAATATTTCATAAGGCCATCTGGTCGCTGGGCGATTTTTTTTTTGTGGGAATAAAGAACAAGATTAGTACATACTTCATAATCTTCGACGGAAAGCATCACAATTGCCTAATTCTTATAAACAATATCTACACCGACTAGTACATTAAATTACAAAGCATTGGATAGCATTGACTCTGCGTTCTTCATCTTCATAAATTTTCAACTCTGCAATGTCCTTTAAACAAGTACACAACAATGTTTACACAAGCCTGCTCTAAACGGCCGAAATAGACAACAAAATTATATAACAATATTTTATCAAAATATTACAATAAAATTGACGTCCTTGTGTTAGACAGGTCGTCGATCCGTCTGACCGTGACGAACTTAACTAACCAATTTAACTGCAATTTAATTCTGCCTTCTCAGTTTCAAATATTGTACACGCCAGATATTGCCCAAGTTTTGTGTGATAATATGACCTAATTTTAATATAAACAAATGATTCTAAATAAAACCTATCAAATTAATTTGAATTAATCAGTGAGTTCTCCGCCTACGGAATCTATGTGTACAATGCTATACCGGTAAAAACAAGAAAATGCCAGCGGACCTTCAAAAAAAATTCCGCTTTGTAATTCCATAAACAATCTACGAGACATTTCCTGTAGTTATCAAACTGAAAAGACAATAACGGTTAGAATATTGACCCAATTTAGATAAGATGATTTGTAGTGAAGAGAGCACATCTGCAACAGTCATCGCCACACCCCAAATCGCGGGACGGCATCGCAGAGCGGCGTGATTCGTTAGCATTTTATCTTAATTAACGTAGGTGTTGATTAACCAATTTAATTAAATATTTGCATGTCATTAAACAAATAAGTAGTTAAATATGTGTGATATTTAAAACTACTTGTCAGCGGTAAAATATTTGTACGATGTTTTTTATTTAATTGCTCGTTACTTTTTTTTTTTTTTTTTTTTTTTTTTTAATCTTTATTTAAAGAGCTTGGTCGTTATTTCACGACTATGTCGCTCCGTACGTCCACTTTTACCCATGCCTACTAAACTTTTATAAAATCAAAATATTTTTTTAATAAACCCTTTGCCCCTTCCGATAGAGGCATGGACAAAAAGCTATTTATGCTGCCCACATTAAAGCTCAAAGTATGAGGCCCACTCCGCACACACTCCGACAAAACATGAATTACGTCATCTCTTACTCCACAGTCAGAGCAGTTTGGGGAGTTTGACGCCCGCATAAGATGCTTAAACATATTTGTCGGAATATGCCCAGAGCGGAGCCTCATTACTGCCACTAGCTCTTGTCTGCTCAAAGCACAATCAGTAATCCTTGGAGATTGTAACGGCGCAGGTTGAATCGTGCGGTACCATATGCCTTTTTCTTGGGAACGTTTATCAAAAAACTCATTCCACAGTTGGATACAGTGACGCTTTACTTGTGTTAACAATTCCGTGAAATGTGGTGCAGGATTTAAAAATATACCCTCCGTCGTCGCTTCTTTAGCTAATAAATCTGCGGTGTCATTACCACAAAGACGTATATGAGCAGGAACCCATTGTAGCTTAATCGTCTTAGGTCTCAACGAAATAATTTGGTTTAAAATCTTATAGGCTAAAGAAGCGCCACGAATGGTAGTCGTACACCGAGCCAAATGTTGTAAAGCGCTTTTGAGTCGGTGATGATTACAATATTATTATATAAGATTGACTCTGCGTAAGAACAAGCTTCTAAAATAGCTACGAGCTCGGCTGACATAATAGAAATATCCGAATGAATTTTAAAACGTACCCTAGAATTTGTTTGTGGGTCAAAGAAAGACGCACCAATATTCGCCTGAAATTTAGATCCATCTGTAAAAAATCTTATAATAATTGGAATATCTCTCGTCAATATACTGAAGGCAAGTTTGTTTTAAATATTCTGTGTTGTACTGATTTTTAGCTAGTTCAATTCCGTCAACATAAGAAATTATGAAGTCAGATGAGTCAATATAACTAACCCAATATTTCATCGCGAACATATCTAATAAAGCACTGCAATTTACTCGAACATTCCTAAAAAGCTTTTGTAATATCCATAATAACGGTTCCTTTTTCCTATTCCAAGTATGACTGCCACGACATCCATCCTCTACTGATGATAAAATATTACTATTGAAATGCAAAGATTTGCATTTAAACAAATATTTTCCACCTAGATAACGTCTCCTAATAGTGAGAGGTTGGAGGCATAGCTCACTCTCCATCACGTGTATTGGCGTTGTTTTCAAAAAGCTTCCAATGATTCTCATGGCCGCATTTTGAATTTTATCCAATTTACTAGTATGACACTGTGCACTATCATCGAATAAAAAGCTTGCATAATCTAATCGACTCCGAACCATAGCCATGTATATATATCTAAGATGTTTGGGATGAACTCCCCAACCCGATCCTGCTAAAATTTTTAAAAGATTTAAGTATTTAGACGCTTTTTCAGAAATTTCATTAATGTGTTTGGACCATCTCAAAGAGCAATCCAGCCATACACCTAAATATTTAACGTACGGGGATAACTGAACATCAAAACCATCAACTTTAACTTGAAAAGAATATTTTTTATACCCCTTCTGAAAGATACACACCTTGCTTTTAGTTGGAGAAATATCTAGACCTATATCATGTAACAAATATACAAAGTTGTTTAAGGCTGTTTGCAATATTCTTACAGAGTCGGAAACATATTGGTTTGTGGTATACAGTACAAAATCATCAGCATACTGTGAGACAGTCACAATATTTATTTGTTTGCTAATATCCATTGTTACAACATTAAAAGTAACGGCGACAAAGGATCCCCTTGGGCTAATCCTCGACCGGTACTTCTAGCAATAAACGAGGAATTAATATTTATCTTCAAATATCGTTCCTTTAAAAATTCCCATAAATATCTACATAATTTATGTCCAACCCCAGACCGATCCAAAATAGTCATGAGAGTCAACACATCCACATTGTTATATGCATTATCAATGTCTATAAATAATGCTCGTTACTTTGCAATTCAAATAAAAAAAGGCGGTTTAAAACACTAGGTATTGTTGGCGTCGCAGCCCAAAAGGAAACATTTTCTCCAAATAAAAAAAAATCATCTATCAGTTCGCTTAAATTTTATTCAAATCTCTTTATTGGTTTATGTGTGGTTGCTGAATAAACATCCAAGTATTTAAGCACCCAAATATCTTTAAAAGGTTCCATATTTATATTATAATTAGTAAGATCAATAAATATAAAATATTATATTATTAAGTATATCAAACATCTATCGATACAGTCATTACTCCTAAATAAGATTTGCGTGCCCTTATCATGAAATTATATACGTTTAGTTTATTTTATACACCTTTACATTTCAATAAAAAATATTAATTTAAATCTTTCGACTGAACACATAAAAGCAATAGAGAGTTTACAGTTTCTATCGCGTAATCAAATTTATTCTGCAGTAACGACATTAAATGTGTGTCATGTTATGGATCTTTGGTATATTATTTTAAATATTATTGTTAACGATAAGGTTAAAAGATTGATTCGATTTCTAGAGACTATACATTTAAGGAAAAAACATAAGGAAAAATTACTATGTAAAGGGGGAAAAACATGATATTCCAATCGGCTAGTGAGATGTTGTACATTTACAAGTTGATATGTGGTAAATGCACATGTGGCTCTCATGCGTGCTTAACTTTTCACCATTGTTACACGGTGGCACGTTGCAAAAGTGATTGTTGCAATGTAGTTAGTATGGTAGTATATTTATAGCCAGTGTGGTAGGGGGGAAAGGCACGGAGGTACGGTTGCGACGGCGTGTCGGCGCGTGCGCGCGCTCTCAGTACCGATTTACGCCGCGTCGTGTCTGTTGGTGACCGTTTTTTGCTTTATAACCCGTGACAATAAATTCGATTCGAAAAGAACGTTACGAGCGTTCGCGCTCTCCTCAAAACCTATGTCTGCCGCCGTCGATGCGTCACCTGGACGCCGTTAGAATGAAGTGCCACTATCGCTGCATCTGGAACAAAGAGATAGTTTTCAACTCACAGAAACTCGTCAAGAGACGTTAGGCCACCAGGCCACCCTGAACCATTAACGACGACCATAGCTCTCACCACGGAGAATCCAGTTCTTAGCATATCACTGCCCATATAATCATAGCAAACTATATATTAAGGACTATATCGTAGCTGTAAGAGTATTGAAAGACTGTTGAATACGTGCTGTTTCTAGAATATTGGACTTCGTGATGGCTTTAGCGGATATGTATCTTGGTATGTGCTGCTCAATTTAGTAACCACATCGGTGTCCCTATGGGTAATGATTGATTTGTGCATTGAAAGGCTTTAGCGTACTGTCTCAAGGTTCAAATATGCTTGTTTTGTTTTATCTATACATTTGGTAACCTCATCCAATGCCGCTTCGACAATCAAACACAATTCGCTTTCTTAACACGTCATTTGTCCCGGAGCTATAGTCTCAATTGGCTATCTGGTTCATTGACGATTCGTTTCGTTTCAACTGCGCAACTAATTTATTTGTATCGACATATTATCTCGATATAATATTTGCATGTATAATATGTATAAATATGTGTGACAAACAGTTCGTAATTAAACAAAACCAACACTATATATAATATAGTTTATAAAACCACATTTCAGAATAATAAGTAGTACAGAATAATGTTTATTAACATGTATATTACACTTTACGAGCAGAATAATTAATAACATAGAGTTGATGCATTACAGAATATTGCAATGACTTTGGATGGAATTCGCGTCATGGTGCGCAATAATGTGCCTCGGCATGGCCCGACACGCTAGGGATGTAATTGATAAGATATTAGCGTACAACTATACATTCATATCGGTTATATAATAAAATTAATCGAAATAGCCACCCATAAATCAATATCCTCATCAATCTCGAACAAAAATATAGATCATATGAACGTGGTAAACATGTTAGATGTTTGTTTAATATGTTCGAAAACAGGAGTCGGTCACTCGTGGTTTGTACCGCTATGCTCACAAACTGGTTGGCGCACAAGGCGGCCTCGCTCGCTGCGCGCCCAATAATTAAAGCGCCTTATTGACTACTTGTTTCCATTCCTACATATTGATACAGATAATAATGACCTACCAATGTATTTTCGAATGGAGGGTAAATAGTTATCGCAGCACGTATTGTATGCGTGACAAATATTTTTACTTTCGTCACCTTGATTTCTTTTCCTTTCGTTATTGCTTACTTGGGTTTATTCGATTTATTAAAACGAGTTCTAATTAGTATTTATAAACATTTTATATACCTACGTAACAAATTGTAAGTTCATGAAATTTTTGTTACGCTAAAGGCAGATGAGTATGTTTTCCATGTTAATCACATACTTTATTGCGGTTTAGGCTACATGACGAAAAATAATATGGTTTTTGTAGTATTAAGCGACTGACGTTTCTATGGCTTTATCTTTAAGTATAAAATCAATTTAGAAGCAAATTGAGCGATTTTAAAAACCTGATTCACTACTTAATTCCACCCGTCTGGAGCCTGCCTAATATTTAAGCTTCGTATCCGAGTTATTGACCCACATTATTGTATTTTAAACCAGTTACATTTTTTTCCTAACACTAAAACATAAATAATAAGCTATATATGCATTTCAAGTTGGCCATGTGGGCTCAACTGATTGGTTGATTTGTTAATTTGTTTGCAAACAAGTTGAAAACGTATCCTTAAATTATAATATCTGCTTATATCTAATTGTCTTACAAACATTGCAGCTAATGGAAATATACTGTCCTCTAACACGCGGAACGGGGTATTTAATATGATAAATATTAATATAGAGCATAAGTCATTCATTTTATATCCATTAACCTTCAACAAAGCGTGATATACATAGATAATAGATACACATATTATGATCGAGATTTAATAGTAAGAAATCATAATAAGTTAAAACTTTCGCTTAGAACGATCTCGATGGTAGCACAAAGTCAATGACTTTTATGTCTGTGATGTTATTTGATCATTAATGCGTCTTAGTGTCGTGTTATATTGTGTATCTACTGATTTGCTATCGAGGGCGCGGTGGCACCGAACTCAGATTGTGGAAGTTATCTGGGGTCAGGGTGCTGCAGTCGACCGTTCTACGTGATGGATATTTGTCGTCGACTATTTGCACACACTCCAATAACATCTTATTAAAACATACTACCATACCCATATCCCCAGTAGGCGCGATATTTAACCTGCAGTCATATATTTAAATTACAGCCCCGTGACGTGACGATGAGTTTATCGAACAAACATGTTACTTATCTACAAAAATCATGTTAGTCGTAAAATAGTTATAACCGATTCTGTCATTTTCGTAAATGAAGGCGTAATTGTAGTACTTATTATAATACTATTTGGAAGTATTATTCTTTTGACTGATTGATTGGGGAACGGAAAAGGCATTTTCCATAATTTATTAGAGATGTTGATCCATTTTTATACTGATTTGAGAGTCTTTGGTACACTTTAAATCTAACACTTGACTTTGCGCCGAGTTAGTAGTAGTTATGTCATTCTTTAGGCCTACTCGTACTTTGTAATTGTAACTAAAGTTTGATAAGCCAAGTCAAATAGATACAAGAACAATGGGCCAGCTTGCGCGGGCGCCGCTCTGCGTGCAACATGACACTGTTTATTTAGTTCAGGGAGGAGTGCTTACTGGCATTTGCGTCATTTGCACAATGCAAATCTGAAGGCTTACGCATTACAAGTTATAACTATACTACCTATTCAATTTTACTTTTAATTAGTTGGATTTAATAACATCAAATAGCCATTGTTAAATTTTCTGGTATCTGTTGAGATTTTGTTAAATAAATATTATATTCAATTGTGTTATGTTTTCTTCGCAGAGAATATTTTTTCCAACTGGCTGGAAGAGAAGGTGGACCTCCCAATTTTTGAAAATATCTCGCAAGTTCCGGAGCGTGTGGAGCCTCCTGCGCCACTCATCGCGCCTCAGACCGGCTACACTGCACCCCAGCCTACGGAAGAACTATTGCGCGAATTCGAGACCGTGTATGGCGTAGTGGAATTGACGCACCTGACGCCACCGCAGAGCCCGCCCGGCCCTGCCACTCAGCTTCTTTTGAGTTACGCGCAACAAGCCCAGAGCGCTTCACTATGCCCCGCGCTCCAGCTGGTTCCAATCCAAGATCAATGGGCGAATGATGCGGCTTTGGTACCGCAACAGGCGCCCGTTGACTACGAGTGCGATTTGGACGTAGACGAACTGGTCCACAACCGTGCCACCCAGCTAGCGTCTCCGTCGGTGTGCAGTCCCAACGCATCTCCGCGCTCGTCGCCACCGTCGTCGCCGCGTTCGTCTTCCACTGACGAGGAGTGGTCGGCACCGTCTCGGCCCAAGCCGTACTCTCGCTCCGTAGACGATCGTCGCTCCCGCAAGAAGGAACAAAACAAGAACGCGGCCACTCGTTACCGCCAAAAGAAAAAAGCGGAAATCGAGGTGCTCCTTACCGAAGAGCAGAATCTACGCCAACGTCATTCCGAACTCGGCGACAAGTGCTCGGACTTGCAGCGTGAGATTCGCTACATCAAGGGTCTCATGCGTGACCTATTTAAGGCCAAAGGCCTTATCAAATAGAACAACAAGCGCCACCGCCTCCAGCGATAGAATACAATCCGTACAGCGTGACAGCACAGCACGCTAATGAATAACGTTCTTAAGAAGTTAAGAGGAGTTCTTTAGAATTAATATTTTGATGATTAATTTTGTGTGTAAGCTAAATGTAAAATTCGGCTATAATATTCGATTTGTATTACCAACGAGCAGATCTGGTTCCACATCGAGCAGCGTGTGTAACGTCTTCCGCCGAGGGATACAAATAACATCAATAATGGCGCCCTAACTTCATCTTTCATTTTATCATTCATTTAGAGGATAGGTCGCATTCATTGTTATGAAATATATATTATATATTATACTATTTTTATTGTACACAATTATCAACTGTTTTAAAATTATTGATCATGTATGTACTTTATGAACATCTTTTACAAAATCCTGTTTTGTTGGTATTTCATACAATATAGAGAATGCGACGGCGTACTAATTTGTTTTATTTTTAAACCTCGACGAACAATACTAATTAAATTAATTACATTGCCTATTAATAAAAATTGTTTTCCCTCAAGATATGAACTGAATATTTTATACTAATGTGCGAAAATAATATATTTAAAAAATCTAATCAATTGAGCGAATACAATCCAAATAAAATAGATATTTGTGTATTACATTTTCAATTACTTCTTTAATTAAATGCAGTAGAGCCATAATAATTTATTCAAGGATAACTTTATCTGGTTGATTGAAAATTAACTGATTGAAAAACTTACCTTACGTCAATAATATTTAAAAATACCTCGAGTTTTTTACAAGCCTGATATTAAAAAGAAAAACAATAGAAGTTCATTAAATAAATAATAAGTATGGCTAGATAAGTATGTGGTATATGCCGAAAGATCGTTTTTCCAATCACAATGAGATAAGGGCGAGTTCACACCCGGTTAAAGCTAGGAGTCAGAGTCCGTGACAGTTCCCTGTCATGGTAATGAACACATTACAGTAATTGTTTATATGTGTGTATGCCACATGGATCCTTAAGATAAATATTACTATTATTTACACTTACTTTCATTTCCTATATAAATCTCAAGAGGAAAAAGATGACTAAGAAATGCACTGGAAATAGATCTGCATAGTTATTGCTACCTCAACCTAAGACCTGTGCAGTGGCACTTACATGAATGGCCCTTTCCACCTCACTTGAATGGGGAGAAAGGCTACTTGAGTAACAATGACAAAACCTATATAACAATGCCTTCTGCCCGTATTTGCACACAGTACGCGAGTAAACATCAAAAAGTGTTCTCTTGAACGTATAAATCTTGAAACAGGTATATTACAAGTAGATAATATAAGTAAGTTTATGGGAGGTAGTAACTACATAGGTTAATACTAGAACAATTTTGAAGTACGCAAAGTGATTCAGATTATCATTAACAGTAGGATTTAATTTAAATTCCGATTATAGTATGCGTTACGAGATAAATAGCAATTTACCTACTAAATAGGTGACATGATATTATTATACTTAGATGAAACGAAATTAGGTGATGGTCTAGAGTTTAGTCCAGACAAAGTATATTAATTCTTTGCCAAGTATATGGTAGTATTCAATACTAGAGGCAATGTCTCCTTAGGTATACATTGACTGGGAATTTAAGATAATTTTAGAACTACTTAATCACTACACAAACTGTAATATGGGTGGTTAGTTATTTTCCACGGCGAACCCGTGTCCCAGAGATTTATCTAGTCTAAAAAAAATCGTGTACTTGCAGTTTTCATAATTTTGGTTGCTTTTACCATTTAAAGCAGTAACAGGCTGCCTCATCATCCTGCATTATGTAATTCCGGGTGGAAAAGGACTCCCAGACCCTTCTAGATACGCGTATGGTCCTGAATAGCTTTTCGCGGTCATCCTAATAAGGAGTACAGAAACTGCTTTATTTCCTTTCCCTACTGTATTATGATTTATGACCGACATTTATATTTAGTTGCCTACTTACTAAATATACTTATCGCCAAAAAAAAAAAAAAATACACATACTCATGGTTTTTGCTGTCAAAGCTGTAGGCAGAGGTGCACTAGTGTACCCATTGTGTGATCCTTTTTTCGTCACGCTTACTTAATTGAAAAACAAAATAAGAAAAAACAGAAATAGGGTATAATATATAGAAAGGTCCAAATGACTTTATTTTTAGACCTAATTTCTAATTTAGCAATAGTCATCTTTATTAGTGCAAAATATTTGTCAGGATTGTAACATTTTTCTATACATATCTATCGTTAAATGAAAGGGCTTGGCCACGAGGACAGACGTTGCACGAGGCCCCTGAGGGCGCTTTAACCCCAGGATATGCGGCTCTGTGCCATTGTGTCCTACAAATTGTTTTATATTTCACTTAAGGAACTCTTATTTGTTTTTACGAAGTATTTTTGTTTGCACTTTGTTTTGTATTTTAAGTAAAAGGCGGCGTTTATTACGTGTAAACGACTATTATCCTTGTATTAAACTATGAACCCTTTATGGTTTATTTAGCTAATTGTAATATCTACTTAAATTGTTTTAAGTAGTTACGTATTAAAGATAATAGAATATAATTACCTACCCTATCGTTCATTATAGACGTATAATCTATATTATCGTATAAAGCTGAAGAGTGTTTTTTTGTTTGAACGCGCTAATCTCAGGAACTTTTGGATCGAATTGAAAAATCCTTTTAGTCTGGATACCCTATCTATCGACGAAGGCTATAGACTATAATATAACTTCACACTATGACCGATAGCATGAGGAGTGGAACACCTCCATGATAAATATTGCAAAAACGGGAAAATTTATTCTTTTTGAAAGGTTCCGTTGCGTGTGCTGCGTTAAAAATTAAAGTTACGCAGCAATCAGGTTGGAACGATGGTATTGTTCTTCTTAATTTTTTTTACAAAATTAATATAAAACAAAGTGCTCGGCCGCATCTTTCCGCCTGCCAGAAAGCGTTAAACTCAAAAAGTACTAAAACCTACAGATTTCTATGAAGTTTAGTATGGAAATAGTTAAAGACCCTGGGAAGGACTCATCTGGGATCTGGAATATCGCGATGCCCCGAGCAAAAGCTAGTTATATTATAATATATAATATAATATCAGCCCTGTAGGCTTACTGCAGGGCACAGGCCGCCTCTACTACTGAAAGGTATTAGGCCTTAGTCTACCACGCTGCCCTAGTGCAGATTAGCACAATTAACATACTTACAATTCTTCTAGAAAACTTCTCAGGTATGCAGGTTATTCACGATGGTTTCCTTCACCATTTCAAAAACTATACACATACCAATCTAGAAAAGTTAAACGTGCGTGCTACAGGTTCAAAACCCAATTTTGAACCAGCGCACATTCGTCTTTGCAGGCCGTTCCACTCTCAACTACGCTATTGCCGCTTTTTTTTAGGCGTATGTCATAATATTATATTGTTTATTTTGTTTCATGATATCGTTTAGATGTTAAGTCGGTAATGTGTTCAATCTGCGTAAAGGTACTACCACGTAGTCTTCATATATTGAGCATTTTGAGCATGATTAATTTACAAAGAACACCTGAGGATCCACCAAATTGTAATAAATTCTGCGCTCACCGCCCTTAGCACCAAAATTATGGAACTTAGGTGATTTAACAATATATAAGTAATATATAGAAAGTTCCAGTTGATAAAAAAAAAATATAACATTGTGGTATAACAATTTTGATAAATTTTAAAACTATACATTTTGTCCTATTTTATAACGTTTAACAGATATTTATTGTATAACGGCTGCTTTGACATCGTACTTAAGTAGTTGAATCATTACGACAGAAGGTTGTTTTTTGTATCTAAGAAACTAACAATAAAAGAAGGCCGCAAGGTAATGATTATGACCTAGACTCAGGTAAGACACGGAAGGTTAGAGAACCTGAGCGTGATTACATTTTAATCTACGTTGTGATACGCTCTGCCCGGGAAGGTAGGGCAGGCGACGTGCCCCTTGGTTAATTGTGCGGATTATCGCAAATCTGCTCCCGCCACGCACGATTGATGTCTCCTTAGCGTTTATCGATCGAATTATATACCTACAGTCATTTGTGAAAGTACAGAATGTACTAGTTAGCACAGTGTATGTAATAAGTATTTTAATAATTATTTTATAGTGTAAAGAAATTAAACACTCCAAGAATGCACTCACTATTTTTAGTCACAATTTCAGAAGCTTACTATTACACTTCTTAGTCGATCAACAACTCCTCCTGGAATCCCCTGGCTTAGCGATTGCAGACCTGGAGGAAGTTGGGAGGGGATATCTGGGGAAGGAAGGTTAGAGGAAGGAGAAGGAATTCTCTTAGGATGGCAGGAGGGGAGACGGCCAGGAAACATTCGCGAGCCCTCATAGGCCTCAATGTGAATTGGCAATCACGAGTTATACTCACTTAACTGTGTCCCTAGGGCCGCGACAAATGTCCATCCGTGAATGGGCGTGCATTTGGTGTGGAGACTAAACGCAACAAGAATTGCCTCGAGAGGGAAATGTTTCCAAGTTGTTATTCCGATGTGGTTATACCTATACAAGACTGTTTAAAATGTACCTTAAGTAGTTTACCTATATATTACCATATAAATTTTATGTTTAACTAGCTACTGCTCGCGGCTTCGCGCGCGTGAACCAGTTTTCCGAGATAAAAGTCCCGCTATATATTTTCCCGGGATAGAAAGTGGCCTACAACCTTCCCAGGGTCTTCATTTAAACGAAGCTATTCTTGAACACTTAGCTTGATAATAATTATTTTTACATTAAGTATTAGTACTACAAAATTTAAGCGTAGGACAAAGATGACATACCACGCAATTTGTACGACAATGTGAGTAGTAAGCTATGCAGATATGTTAGATAACCAATAAAAAAAAATGCTGGTTAGTAATTATTTTTCATAACCTTGTTTATGATATATGTTGGAGAGAGGGGACTCCCTAACAAAACCTTATATTTTGTAGGACAAATATTTTTTCACGTAATTTAGATAATTATTTCGATAATTAACAAAGAAAAATTCGGTTAGTAATAAATTTTTAATATTCGTCAAATCAACATACGAGTATTTTATCCTTGCTACCCTTATTAAGCTACCATTAACCAACATTACTGTAAAGAAAAACTTGGGCGTCTAGTCAAAAGGAAGCTACTCACGAAAAATCAGCTTGATAGTAATAAACGACGAAAAGTGTACCAGGGATCCTGTACTATTAGTGTGCGAGTGCGATACGCACTCGGTGTTTTTTTTTTATTTTATCTTAATACGTGAGATACTGCAGTTTGGTTTGCCATCTTTTTAGTGGGCAAATCAAAAGACGATTTATTTCTTTCATCTCGCCATCTCTCTGTAAATGGAGACGTGGAAGGAATTAACAATTAATATAAAATAAATGCATACGTTTAAAAATAATGATATTATCAAGCTTATTAAATAATCGCTGCTATTTTTATACATTACTGGCTGCCATTCCACGTCGAAAATTCATGCGAATCATCCCAGAACAATCAAATCACGTAAAATAAAATATTTTTGTGTAAGTACTTTATAGTGTGCATAAAGTATAGAGTTCCCTGGTTTTAAATAATAAGTACGACTAAGTAAACATGTATACCCACATAATTAGTAGGTAAGCACATAAGGCGCTATTCAGACTTGTGCAATTACGCTCCTTCTAATTGGATCAAAGATGCTTTGATTTGATAGCCATAGATATAAGTAGAAGAGCATTTTCGACTCTTTTTAACTATGAAGCTATAAAAGCTGTCCTTCGCTTAGACCACATGCATTTGCATAAAGATGGATTCGCCCCACAAAAAGAATAGGTCCCCTGACCATACGGTCAAGGCGACTAGAGTTGGTCAAATATTTAATACGGTACTAAATAATTAAAACGATGTTAAAATATGATGTTGAGAGCCTAAAGCAATATTTTATATTAGCATCGTTTCAATTATTTGAGATACTAAAGTGAACGCTAAGAGAGAGAAAAAAAGATATACTTACTTATCTACCTACACAAACACAGATACATCACGCGTTTATCCGTAGAGAGGTAGGCAGAGATGCAACTATGGCACTCACTTTTCGCCTGTGTGTTCCGTCCGATTATGTGATAGGGGGCGAGACTAACTTCATATTGGACAGAAATTTCAGACACCGGGCTGATATTGAGAACAAGAAACCCACATTGCCCGGCCTGGGAATCGAACCAAGACCTCAGAGCGGTTTCATACCTTGTGTGCAATACAACTACGCCACGCCGACATAGTCCTACATTCCTGTCAAAATAAACATAATAATGAATAAAACTTTATTCCAAAATAACATACTTTTGGTACATAAGTACTCGTATTCGTACTGACATATTCGTAGGTATCGGTAATGATATTATGAAATACGTATAAATAAGTCATAACTTAAGCTTTATAAATTATAGCGGTATGCGACGACGGTTAGAACCTGGGTATCTTTTTATTTATTTCAAGAGATGGTTATAGACAGGGATAAATAAGATTAATTAAAAATAATTGTTTGATAAAACATGATAATTTATTTAAGGATAGGTCAGTATTTCCCTCATCCTACATTTACTTATTAAGTTTTGAGAAGACATCAACTTTATAACTATATAAGTACTTACGCGTTTCTTAGAAGCGTTAGAATAATAATTGTTGAATGAATAAAATGACCTTCCAGACCGAGACGAAAGAGGTGGTGAGCGCCGACTGGCGAGCAGCGCCTCGCCAACTTGCACCTGTGAGGCGAGCTATAAAGATAGATGTGGGTACTTAGGTGAGTGAGGTGAGGTGAGGTGAGGATGCTGCAAAGTGAAGGACCCGTGATATTGGTGGATGCGGGGGGAGGTTGTCGAAGCGGGGGTGGCAGCGGTGCGCGGAGGGCGGCACCAGGCGCGCAGGGCGGGCGGGTGGCACGTAACAAGTGAAGCGGGCCCGGGAGCAACAGTCTGCCGCAGCCCGGCCACGCGGCCTCACACACCACAACAAGTGTTGTACTCCGATCCAGACCACGCTCCCCGCGTAAGTAATAATTTAATTGCTCCCATTCACCCCGTATAGTTGTCATATACTGTTAGCCCAGTCGGCCCGCCCTAGGTCTCAACCAGCATGGTACCGCTGAGCGCCCGCGAGCTGTCGTCGCTGTCGCGGCCGCTGTCGTACGTGTTATAAAAGCTATTTCACCTTTGCTGGGTGTCTGGAAACGACATAGCTGTGTACCTGTTGAATGTATGACGATAAACGAAGATAATGGGTTAGTTGTTAGCAGTTTAACTTATAAAGGTATTTCATTCATTATATAGGTCGTAAAGACTCCTCTGTACATACACATTTATTTTGATGTGTCGCTAATACGTTCGTAGATAAGACATAAACTCATTCATGTTCAACATTTCCATTTACGTACAAATGGAATCGCGGAACGTGGTTTTTAAAACCACTGCAACAGCCAGAGTTTTAGCGAAGAAAGTGCTTTTGTTGTATCAGTAAAGTGTCCACACAGAAACCGACATCTTTTGTATGAAGTACGGACTATTATACTATCTAGTGAGCTTCAGAGAAAACACAAAATTATGCTAAATATTTAAAACAAAGTGCATTAAAACGAGACATATTTAGATGAATACAATCGTGTGGACTTTTATTAAGTCGCCGTTCAAGATATTAAAACTTTCTACAGATCTGGCCTACAAACTAAACAAGAAATTTGACTTCTTACTTTGCGGAGTGTAATAAGTTGAATTGAATTTGAGATCTTGTTAAAAAAGAAAAAGATCAAAGCATAATGCGAGAACAAACAAGAATGAGAAGACAGAAAATGTATAAGTAAATATAAAAGGACATTACTTACGCTGAAAAAGATTCGTTCATCACAGATAAGGAAGCAATGGCTCCTCAAACATCCACTACTTAGATCGAGAAATTTGAACCCTTAAAGACCTCGTGATGTAAGAGTAATGAATAATGACAGGATTTAATTACCAGAGCGGATTATTCTGGATTTGCTTACCTAACAGACAGATAGTTTGACCAACGCGGCGGAGTACTGAAAGCGGATTGAGTCAGTTTATTTGTTTCTATTGACGTGCTAAAGCTTACTACAACAAAGTCTTTTGTCTTCTTATTCAGGCCAGGCCACGAATAATAAATAAAAATAAAGTAAGTAGAATAAAAGATAGTATAGATAAATTTATTTCCACAAAAAATAGATAAATTTTAAACATCTTTAAAAAATCAGCGGAATAGTTCGTGTTAACAGGAAATCGATTGAGAATCTGTTAAATAACATTATGATAAAACAAATTATCAATATACGCGATCGACAATAACAAATATTAGTGATTTAAATATTATTGTTATTGTATTATTCGTAACGGGGAAATAATCGTTATAAATGTGTCCGCAGCGTCGCATTATTCGTCCACACATGGTTTACTTATTATCTATTTCATTATATGTATATGTTTGTGCTGTGTTGTTAATTTTCAAATGGGTTTGCTGCGTAATATTGAGTATGTTTGTAACAAATTGTTTATGTGCATTGTAGGTCAATTACGCATGTATGACGTACATCACCAAAATATGTTGCTTAGTTATAGATTTGTACACGTCACAGCACTGGAAGCGTTATCTCTTCAAAAGTCGACAAGATTTATTATTCAATGACATTATTTACTGATTTTTGTTTGATCCTATTATTTGTTAGTTGAATATCTGACATATTTAAACAAATTTTGTTAATGAATTATTACTATATACCTAATATAGTGAAAGTCCTATGGCTGCATCGTTGCGTTGCCTTCAGATACATTTTGATAGCTTGTTTGCGGTATTGCCCATCACATTTAGGTCAATTCCGTTTAGTATGGTTATTTGCGTACGTGTATATTTAATAAGTACCTATGTTTTTAATTTAGCACAGAGTTTTTCTGTGTTAGAAGTAGGCTGAGGTTTATCATATTCACATTTCGCCAGCTATGTTATGTGTTCTTGAAAAAATCGTAACTTTTTTGCAATAACAGTTGTCATTGTGGTTTGTCAACACTGACTGTCTGAGCTATAGCCTGTCGTTAATTTAATGACTTACACATCTAGTATAGCTACTGATTATGCTACGAACAGCTAATATTTGGTGCTCGTTCATTGTAAATAATTCAGCCGCTCTAATTATATTGACAAAATCAATACTTATCAATGTATCACACAAGCTATTAGTGTTACCTGAATAAAATTCAGATGCCGCATGCTTTCACAATTGTTTAACGAAGTATTTTAGAAGAAGACGTAAATCATCATTAGTTTTTTTTTTATTATTGAAATGCTATTCTATAATCATAAAAAAAATATATTGGGTTTACTTGATGAAAAATCTTAGTTGCAATTATATTTTCATACGGTTTTTCGTCTGGATACGGCCATTTAAGTAATTCTAAAAGAATGCTCCATGTAACCATTGTGATAGCAATTTCTACGATAAGCAACTTAACTTAAAAACGACTTCCACACAAAAGAGTTAAATGACCTCTTATAATTATTTTATATATTACGCTCTTCGCTTAAAGGACCAATGGTTTTATATTAAAGTCACCATTCATCAGCGCCAAGACGACCATCCACCATATTATGCCAGTTTTTATGACTTCCCTTAAAAATTTAAAAAGTTGACTTATATTTTTTTGTGCACTATCATTTTACCAATATAGAAAAATAATTTAAAAAAATTGTGATTCTATTAATATTACTTAAATGTATGTTTTTCTTATACAACTACCACATTCAATTTTAAACCCTTAAAGATAAAGGTTTTCGTAAAATGAGTTTCGGGCAAATGTTTATTTAGTGTTTATAACGTATCTAGCTGCCACCCACGTTTTATAGATTTTACAAGTTCGCAATAAATGTGTGTAGCTTTTTGCTTTTAATAACCATAAATATAATTTAGCTCATTCATAACTAATATTTTTTAAAAGTGTAAAATAAAATTGAAGCATCTTATGCCTAAAAAGACAAAAATGAAAAATATTATATGATGCGCCTCTGGCCTTCAAGGTATTTTTAAGGTTATTAATGATTTCAGTTATTGGTGATGAAGAAAATTATACTAGCTATTATTTAAATTTGGCTTGGGTGTTAGTATAGTAATTCGGGACAAACTATACGTACGTGTTGTTTAAACTGAATAATTGAAAATTTAAACTTCCGAGTTCCAGTTCTTTCCATTTATCGGATAACGCCGCGGCATCAAGAGTGAAACAAAGCTTTGAAATTCGGTTTCCCGGCAGCTCACTGTAGTCGGTAAATGAATTTTAACTAGAATAACCTGGTTATCATTCAACTGAAATCTAATAAATGACGACCTCCGCGGCGCAGAACTCTAAGAGCCAATTATGACTCGAGAGGCGTAAGTACCATTCCTATATCGCAATAAATATTTGGGTTACCCCGGTGAGTCAAATCTGGATGATAAGGTATTGTTAGTAAAAAAAACATATAGATGCCGTTTCCACTGGTAGATGATTTTATACTGTGGATGATCTATAAATTACATTGCCATGTCGAGAGACGTTTAGGTAATAGATTAATAACAAGGCTATCTAAGGGCAGAAAGAGCCTAGAGCCAAACTACGTAATTCATTTATTTGCTACGTTATAATAATAAACTGACACTCCCGTGCGTACGTGTTATGTGGTGCCGTAAAGCTCGGCATATCTTTAAAAGTAATCTAGTAAAAGAATCTTGTAGAGTGACGATCGTCCTTAACATCAATTGTCATTTTCATCGTCCGTGAATAAAATGGAGCCAGTATTTAATTATGAAAACGTAGCTTTATTTCTTATGAAAATACTTGGAATGCCAAATTCAGCGTCACTTCCTTTTTCAAATTTCCCAAATCAATAAGTTCATAAATAGATTGTAATTTGTATTGCAGTAGGTTTTCCAAATAACAAGAATTTGGAATTTAAACTGAATCGACAAACCAACGCCGAATGTAGCTCAATTTGGAAATAGAACTAACACTTCAAAGCTTTCACTTGACGTCCTCCGTTGATCGAAAATATCGTATCGATCTTAGCGCGATTTAAGAACACAAATGTGTTGATTTTTAAAGTAACGTACTTAAATGCATCGCGGTATGCTTTTTCCCCTTTTCAGGCGTAGGGAGAAGTTTTATAAACGTATACATATTTCCCGAGGTAAGTTAGTTATCATAGTTATCATTATATATATATATATATATATATATATATATATATATATATATATATATATATATATATATATATATATATATATATATATATATATATATATATATATATATATATATATATATATATATATATATTATAAATTAATGTGAGACAATTTATTTAATTATATGATATTACAGAATATATTTTAGTATTAGGACGTTATGTTACATATCATATGTGTATGTCTTTTCTTAGATCTTATTATCTGATTGACTAGTATAAGCGCTGAAGTTTATCTCCAATTACATCTCTTTTTGACGCTGTTTTCATATTACTAATGTAATGCATATTCCTTTTTGGTAGAGTGAGAATTATCCTCAAAGAATTTTTATCATAACGTGTTAGTTCGTACTCTTAAAAACGTTGAAAGGCAGAATGATTATCACATTAATAACATTATAGATTTTTAAATATTTTACATAGACAATATTATTTGCCATGAAAAATAAAGGTTACAAGAATACTTACCTGGAGCTAGGTTTGAAATTCTTCATCCAGATAATGTGTTCTCGCGACGGAAGATGTTAACTCGCGGAAACTGAATAAACATCGCAAATACACGTATGTGGCTGGTAATAATTTTAGTTGCATTATTATTCTCGTAATTGAAAATGTTGGTGAACGAATGAAACTTGTTACTTTAAACTAAATGTGTTGGAAACGCACCAATACTAATATCTATACCTAACTATTAAAAAGTTAAAATCATAATTAGGTAATGCAAGTTATATAACAATTATACAATTCTTTTTAGGAAAGCAGTTACACTTTTAAGGTGAACCTATGGGTGCATTTACAGGAATAATTAGTGGCACCTACAAATTGTTCTTATACCATGAAGTAACAGAACTCTGATTTCAATCTCGGACAACTCAATTGATTCTAAAATGTAAATATTAATAAAAACTTCGATGGCCTGATCTAGAAATTGGAACTAAGATTTCAGCGGTTTCACAATTTAAGCAAGCAAACCCTTAATCTATACCATTATATAAAGCTGACGAGTTTGTTTGCTTCAACGCGCTAATCTCAGAAAATACTGGTTCGAATTGAAAAATCTATTAGTCTGGGATAGCCAACGGGCAATAAAAGATTTTTTGTGAATGTTATATAGTCTACAGCCTTCCTCGATAAATGTATCATGGAAGGCTGTAGACTATATAACATCATGCTATGACCAATAGGAGCGGAGCATTCACGAAAAGTAATGAAAAAATGGGGAAAAAAATATTTATTTTAAGAGCTTCCTTTGCGTGCGCGTAAATTGTTAAAGTTATGCGACAATTACGTATGACAGAATTGTACCTCTTAAAAAGTTCTAAAAAAGGTATTATAAAACAATAATAAAGGACAGGCCACTTGTTATCCCGTAAAACTCTTATACGCCAGCGAAACCGTGAGCAATTAAAAATAAAATTTACAGAAAATGAATGAGATTTTAAAAGCAAAAGTATATTACACTATTTATTATGGCCCAAAAATGTTAAAATCGATCAACACAAGCGTGATGCTAATATTATGTACTCGTAGGTACGTATATGACTTGATTTTGTGGCTACCGACGTTGCATCGAATTTTAACATCTTCCCATATTCAATGGCTGCATCGAAACCTCACGTTTTAACCGTTGTTTTGATATTGCATTTCGGCAACTCGTTTAAGCGTAATATCGAAATGGCAAGTCGCTATGGCTGCCCTGTGTCGAGCACTTAAAATGTGAACGAAATTGCCTATCGGCAAAGCTAAAATGTTATGATGGTGACCCATTGCTGTATAGAGCTTCTAAAATGATATTAAAATACGAACCGCTGATTTTAAAATACGCGCATGATATAAATAAATATCTTGTTAGGTTCTTTCCATGTAAATGGAACTACTACAACTCAAAGCTTCCATTTCTTATAGTTGAATCAATCTTCGTATTCTCGTTAGTTTTATTTTACCTTGCGTCATTCACCTAGGAGCCCATTAATCTGATCTTTGATTAAGTCTACCTCAATTTACTTTGACCTTAGGCGTTGAATAGCGCTTGCTCACATGTCTATGTATGCCCAAGTTGGCCCAAATAGAACTATCTTAAATGTATGAAATATATGAATTATGAAAACGTTAACTTATATTGTCTTGACGTAGGTTAATTATATTTATTTAGACAACTCGTTCCATGGGTCAGTTTTTTTAGATATTGCACCAAAATTAATGGTCTATACGGGTTTCAAAGCTCAAACATAAACTAAGTAATATAAAGCGATGGGACGGATTAAAAATCCGTTTGGTAGAATGAGTGATTGACCTCTGGCTGGTACGTGACTGGCATCTTAATAAGTATATACAAGGCGATTTAAGATTGTTCCACAATGTCATTGATAGCTTCTAGTAAGTTGTAGGGATAATAAACAATATTAAATAAAATTCAAACCCGAATATGCGCGCAAAGGACATCTGAACTGTAGATTTTAGTAAGTTGTGCAAGTAGGTTAATATTATCTTGTCTCAGCTTGCCAAATTGAATTTCCCGGATAAAAGTTAGGAAGAGAAGGAAAGAAGAAATGGGAAGGCGGTATAAAGATACATGCTGTTCCAGAAAGTGATCTATCTGTGTACTAAAGGAGAATGCCCAATTTGTCCCGCTCTTTAAAGAGAGTGTACGGCACTGTGAAATTATACATAATTTATTAAATATTTTTAAATAGAATTACGCTATTTTTTTATAGATATTCGTTGCAATGCTTATTTTTTTCTAATTACATAAGACAATTATTGATTCTATAACCAGCTTTGGAGGACTAGAAGATGGCTTAAAGACTTGAAAGAGTCACTTCTGACCCTGCTACACAAGAAGGGTTCCTCAAAATCATGTGGAAATTTTCGAACGGTTTTTATATCATGAATAGATGGCTTAAATCATACCTGCAACGGCAAATGCCAGATGAGCAGGATCGGTTCGTCAAAGGCCGCGGTATTAGAGAGTAAATAGGCAACCTGAGGCAAATGATAGAGAAGAGCCGTGAATTTAATGTGCCAATGTTCATTTGCTTTATAGACTATTCGAAAGCATTTGACTGCGATAGATGGGAACCCCTGTGGACAATAATTCAAGAAATGAGAGTACCCGTGCATTGAGTGAGACTGATCACGAGTTTATACGACGATGGAGAGTCTATGGTCAGAGTTAATGATGTCGTGTCAGGTTCCTTCAAGCTGGAGAATGAAGTACGCCAGGGATGCGTTTTGTCTCCCTTTATTTTCAACATCTATGGCGAGTTTATAACAAGGAGAGCCTTAGAAGGGTAGATAGGCGGAAGCGAGGCTAGGCGGTGGGAGATACCAAGATCAGTAATCTCCGATATGCGGATGACACTATGTTTTTGCATCTTCTGAGCACAATTCTGCAGAAATATTTCGTAGGGTAAAACAAGAAAGTGAGATAGCACATGGCTTTCGGTAAATAAAGCAAAAATAAGAGTTATGGTCATTGACTAAACTGGCAGAACTGGCTTAAGTATAAGCGATCAGGGAAGCTACGAAAAGGAAATCCGGAGGCGTATGCTAATGAAAAAGGTTGCTATGAGCGAGATGACGACGATCTGGAAAGACAAAAATGTTTTAAGACAACTAAAGTGAAACTCGTGAGAACGTTTATATTCTCGATATTCCTTTATAAATACGCTTCGAATCATGGTCAATTCACGCAGACTACCAAAAAAAGATTGAGGCTTTTGAAATTTCCAGTTGAAGAAAATGTTACGCATACCATGAACAGCAAGACGTACCAACAAGTCCATCCTTGCTCAATTGAAGATTAAGACTAGGCTCTCAACAATATGCTACCATCGAGTCTTAAGTTATTTTGGTCACATTGCGCGAAGACAGCCAGATAACTTAGACAAACTAATGATTATTGGGGAGTAGACGGTAGAAACCCACGTGGGCGATCACCTACCCGCTGGTCTGATGAAATAAAAACTATGAACGATAAGGATAAAATATAAGGACTTCCTATTAAAACTGCCCTGAGGAAAATCGAAGACAGGAGGGCACGGAGAGGTAGCTTGTCATCGTCTCTGTCAAGTCGTTCCAAGACGGATACGACCTTCAGTTATAAAGAATGTGATCAAGAAGATTGATTCTATATTGGCTAATTTGAACATTAAGTTATTAACAAAAGCATTGCGCTCAAATATGTTACTCAAAGTAATCAAAGAAATACTTTTAGAATTTATTTTCGTTTGATATTGATATTCCTATTCATAGTTTATTTTTTTATACGAAAAATTAGATATTTCTCTATTTTTAACATTTTTGTTGACAGTTCTGGGCTAGTCTGTATGATATTATTCTGTGAAGAAAATATATTTCTATTATTATCGTGTTCATTTCCGATACTTATATTGTCATATTATTTATTATATTATAATCAGACATTACAATATCTGAGTTTTTATTCTGAACTCGGAAGATCGTTGATTATATATAATTATCCTATCGCCATTCTCTAGGAAGAAACAACCTTTGTTCAAAACTAACAAAGAAAAATATATAATTCTACGAAAATCCCTCATTAAAAGACAACGATTTTTATTTTATTTGGAAGTACATTATTCATTGTGCGTGTAATTTTCACTTTCATACAAAGTTAAATTATGCGGGACGGACTTCCATACACCGATGAGCATTTTTCTTTTATCCAAATCCGTGTGGGAGTTTCGGCGTTAATTTATAACAAATATCACAACTGTTAAGTCTAACGTTCACCATACTGTATTTTGTGTTGACACCGTATGCCTCACACAATCTCATTCCAAAAGCTACATTTATTTACGACGAATGGTTAAAAACAAACATTTTATAAAGAATATTTATATTTTGCGTACTTATATCTTATTCGATTTGTGATGTAGGTACTTTCAGCCGTCATTACACGTGATGAATATTCCTTGACACGGTACTCCAACCTTTTAGGATTGTTCTGAATTTTGTGCTGCTAAGTACCTCGTGAAATTCATTTGCTACTGCCTTGAGTGGACTAAGGGTAATTTGAGTTTTAAACTTAATTTTATACAGGTCTCTTAGAAGCGTACACTTGTAAAGAAATTATAACTAAAAACATATAGAAATACCAAAGTATGCTTGAATAGTCATATCCTTAATCATAAAGTGTTTTATAAATGGTACCTTATTACATACTATTAATAGGAATCGTTTTTATTTTGACGTCGATTGTGAATATTCAAAGTACAATTATTATTTATTATGTAATAGTTATTAAGAGATTCTGAAATTGTATACTGTATGTTTTAGAGAAATTATGGAGTATGAAATACCCTTCCGAAATTGTGTGTGATGTTTCTACTTACTAGTGTCTACGGGTAGTCGGTTAGGCGAACAACAAGCTCATTTCATAATTTACGCAATATATAAAGTTATATTGTTATTTAATTGACGGTCACTCATATGCAAGGCGGACTGGGTAGGTACCACCACAATGTCTATTTCCACCGCCAAGCTGCAGTGTGTGTCCACTGTTGTTCCTCGGTTTGGAGTATATTGTATTCAGCGTTATTACGTATAAATGGTATTACAAGGCTTATCATTTTATGTGTCAGAGCGATGAGCGCAGTACTTCATAAATAAAAGTTGTATGGCAAAATACTGTATCGTGTTGTTATTGTTCCTGGGCGGTAGTATCACAAACCATCATGCGAGCGGCATGTTCGTTTCGTCATTCAAATGAAATAAAAAATATCTAAAGTTTTTTCTACTATGCCTAGATCTTAGCTGAAATTTAATGTTAAAAATGCATCTGTAACGTAACTGCTGTAGAGTATAGTTGGAGTATACAGCGTGGTGACTAACTAACTCACCATTTACTTTCGCATCAGCGTTGGATTAATACTTTTCTTTAGTATAGGCTACTTAGGTTGACCCGCGTGTCTCGTGTCCAGGTTCCTATTTTGCAAGCAAAAAAAGGTCCCCGAACCAATTCGTACAAAAAGGTTAAAGCATGACAAATCCGACACTGTTTCTCATATCGCTTCCTTAGTGTAACTTTAAAAGACTGTGGATGAAGAGGTCTTAGTTGCTCTTAGAACCGGAAACACACTATGTGAGGCTTTTTCAATACCATTCGCCTGGGACTAGATACCCACTCTAGATGTGAGTGGTGCTAAGAAGGTTGCCAGGCGTACTAACTACACAAAAAAGTTTATGAAACGCGTAAAAAAGTGTGTTCCTTTGATCCCACATAAAAAGGTATTTAAAGGTGAGTTATGACCATTACTTCCTATATACTATTGATATAGGTGTAAGTATATTAATTATATGCTTTGTTCTTAACTGTGTATATTTATGGTATCCTAAAATAAGCGTTTTATTTTTCACAATGCACAGCAAAAGCAAAGTATAGTAATATAGTCTTTAAAACAGTTTCTGAGATCTTTAATACGTTAGAAATGGTTCTACAAGTGCCATTATTGCCGCTTGTCAACAAACTATCGAGTATTAACCTTGCTCTCTGAGAAAAGACTCTTGATTTCTTTTTATCACTAAACGAGCTTATCCATTGCAACACTGATTGCGGCTGAAGTTTGCCCTCGGTGATCTTATTATGTGTTCCTAACAGGTTTCTAACAAGACAATAAATTCTGTGTATTTTTACACACGACAGTGGCAAACGAACTGCTGCATTTTATAAGGAATTGAAGCCACCTTCCTGAATTTTTAGAAAGAAAGGCAGCTTGAGGTTTTTTCTGCGACGGGCAATTTCATTGAGTACTCCAAACCAAACAGTAAAGCTGTTCGTTGTTACTGTACGACGCCTTGGGTGTATCTTGGTAGTACCCTGGTTAAGCCAGTCCATCACCTGAAACAAAAAATTTATAGCGGGCCATATAAAATATGAAATGTTCTTAATATAACATTAGTCGTTTAAAATGAAAATTAAATACATATTTTTTTTATTCATTCTACTCACAGAGAAAACAAATGAAATTTGAAATCTTATCTAGATTCCCGAAACCCACGAAGTGGCATTACTCGTATGCAAAATAATATGCAAATGTACGCGGAGATTAGTGCCGGCTGCATTGCATTGCTGAAATCCTTCTGGATCATATCCACACGTTTTATTACGATCATCTTACCTTACGGTTACCGTAACGTGTTGCTTAATATTTACGATTATAACCAATATATTTTATGTACAATTGTGAAATAAAAACACAATCTGAGTACTAAAAATATTTTTTGTCGATTCAGTTTGGTATTCCGAACGCGTTACAAATACTAACCTGTACATTTTTAACCCAGCGTATAACAGCCGTGAGATATCGATTTTTGTGTCAGTAAAAAAAGTAATTGCTGCCTTCCAGTTTTCGTTTAAGCCATAACTTGTGGAGCATATTGCTAATGCCGGTCCGGGCCGACAATAAAAAGATAAAGGCGAGCGGCGAGCGACGAACGGAGACAATAAAATGGGCTTATCGTTACAAAGGGGTCTGTACTCCACCTGAAACGCTCCTTGTACACAGGTACCTCAAACTGATTTAATTGTTCACCCAAAGCTGATTCTAGGCGTCTGCCGTTTTGTTCTCTCATGTACGCAGTCGGTACGAGTAAATACACAGATAATATTTTAATCAGCTTATGCTAAAGCTAGCCATGTAAATTAGCAGCTCTACATTACCAGTACATATACGAGTACGTTAATCCTTTTTGTTTTGTGAGGTCTGGGCGTTGAGGTTACATAAGTTTACGCTAATATCTCCGCAGGGATTGGCAGAGAAGTACCATATTGTGCGATTAAATAAGGGCGCAATCATTGCCATAATTATATCGGGCATAATTTTATTGATGGAATCCAGAGCCATCACCAGAGCCCAGTGAAATTATCAGTATATGTTTTAGTATAATAATCACCGTTGTTATTGTCTTCGCTAGTGTAAAACTTAAAGGCTTAAATTAGTTACATTGTAATTATTATCAGTTCATATCAACATTATGCTTTATTTCTTTCGGCAGACTCTTAGTAATAAACGTGTCACGTCCTACACACGGTCGTTACTCTCAACGTCCCATTTCAAGGGACTCCCGCAAAGGAATGACATTAAGGAGTGGAGAATGAGATTTTAATGATACATTTGTTGTAAGATTTCGTGTTCCTTTCATATTAGTTGAGGGTAAACTGTTGGCTGTTTATTTAACACAAATAGTTAGGATAAGTTATTATTATTTACCATTATTATTTCATAGCATTATATTATAATACTATATTATAGATATCATTTCTTGTATGTAGTAATATAATGTAGTAACGTCGTGGTGAGTTTATTATTTTTATGTTAACTTTGCTCTAATATCGAGATTCGTCCATTTATTTATTAGACAGTGTATGAAGAACACTAGTTGATGTTTTTGTTCTTACTTAAGTCATTTTCATATCTTATAACACATTAGTACTAACGAGATTAGACAATTTTACTCTACCGGTCTCTTGGGATAGCAAAACATAATTATATTAGTCAATAATAATTCTATATACAAAATTCAGGTATAACTACAGTGGTATTTATAGCCAGAACAACAGAAAATAAATGGTCGGATGGGCACGATCTGTCGTTCGATGCGCTGCTCCCATGTAGTCTATGATCAACAAAATTTTTATCGTTGCAATCCAAATGGAAACTGAATGTAGTTTATGCAATGTGCATGTTCTGCTTCTATATTCTTATTTTATGTGCGCTCTCATGCGTGCAAACGTATTTGAAAATCTAATCAATTCAGCATTTGAGTGAGCTTTAGTACATATTAAATCGTTTCGAATTGATCTTATTTCATTGCTGTCGAATTTTTATCATGGGCACTGTCACTCGACTAAAAAATAAAATTTATAAATCATGCAGATGATCATTATGCATTTTGTGAAAACCTTATCATTGTCTTATGTTCCATTACTTACTGCAAACATAAAAAATCCAAGTAATAGATATATTTCATGAAAATTTGGACTAGTCACTACCTCATTACTTTCGAAGGCAGAGGTGTATGTGTTGTCGGGCATTAGAAAGTAATGCAGATACTATATTCTAGAAAATAGACAGGGAAGGATGATTGTTGTGAACTGTTTGCACTTTGCTGGCGTTCGCTTTATTAGTGAGAATTTGAATACATGTAAATTTAATAAATTTAATGGCAGAGTATCAAACTAGCAGCCCACGTCGCTAAAGATATCGTTCAGTACGGGCGTGGCGCTCAGCGACTGGCAAATTCGCTTCACTCACTCGACTCACATATTTATCTTCCTTATTCTAACACAGCGTAAATTTCTTAAACTATCTTCTTATGAATGCACTGGAATGCCGAAATAAAATAATACAAGATAGAAGTATAGAAAAAAAGAAATTGAATTAAAAGAACGACGACATACCTATACTAGGTATAGTTAATTAAGTAATAATATTATTATCTTTCGTGCACCACACTTCTGTACTGGTGTCACCACTATGAAGAAATGTTATGTTGCAAACTATGTACGTTATGATTTATCTACGCTTAACTTTATTTATAGAAACGAATAACTCAGTCCGCGCCATCTATGATAACCTTTTGTCTGTTTAGTTTTGATGTTAAAGAAAGAAAGGCGTTATTAATTTTTTTGGTATAATAATTTATTTTAATAAAAACAGCAGAAATCTTGCGCCGCTTTACTTGTAAATCATTTTCTAACGTACACTTGTGGATAACTGTTTGTGACGCTTTTGTACTTTATTTTAGATCTTCTTTTTGAACAAAGGACGACTAAACCTATACATTTTATTATAACATTCTAAAAGATAATCCATCACTGAATAACTTATGTTTATAAGTACCTTTTCACTATTCATAATAGAATAGTGAAAAGAGAAAGATTTTTTCAATAAATATTTATCTACATATTAAATACTTTGTTGCATGGTCACAAAGGTTTTGCAAATTACTTTTCTCCTTAAAACTGATGATAGCAATTTTCGTGACGTTCGTCGAGGGAATAGCCCGTTCAATGTACCGATTTCAACTAAATAATAAAGAATTCTTTGTTGAACCTCAGAAATCCTTTTTTACTACGATAAAAAGGGTTTTATCGGTGTTGGGTCAGCAAAGTGTATGTAAATGAGAACGCGCCTGGTTTCCACGATAGATATAAAAGAAAATTGGCGTTTGAGTAATGCTATTCATAAGTTCAATATTATTACGTACAGCGATACATACAAGCCATCATTTGATAATTAAATATAAAAATGCGTTCTATTTATTACAATAGCACAACTAATAATAGCTCTTGAATAACAATATAACCTTTGATATTATCAAATATCAACATGTCTGTCGTCCGAGTTATTGATTTTAGCATATGATGTGCTTGTAACAATGCAATGTTCAGTGTATCGGAAATTTCGTATGTACTGTGTGCCATAATATGTGCTAGTTATGGGGTAGGCTAGCAGGTATCGATTTGTCGGAATATACAGTATTTGTAAGCTTTGAACGTATCGTGTGGAGCACGGCAATATCGGTGAAAGCAGCTGTTCCCCGCTGGAGTTACTGTCTTTTTACTTCTTTAATGTAGGTATTACTCTTGTTATCGCATGCCTCCGCCAACATATACTTACAACCGTACATGTTCTTAAAAAATATGTTTAAGGTGAGTAGATATATCTAAAGTTAAAGAAAATCTAGCATACCATTAGGTACGTAACTTATCCTAATATAATAATCCTTTACGTGATATTTACCCAGAATTTTATTATAGTCAAGATTATGACATATGCCCACTTATTTAGTAATTGTATCTATTTATTTTTATTACGTACTTCATCTTGTTATTTGTACTTACTTGCAAATACTAAATTACATTATTTTTATAACGTAGTGGGTATTTAAATTATTCCTATATTTTGACGTAGTTGTATTGCGTGCGTTGTAGGGCACCACTCTGATTTTTCTGCTCAATATTAGCCCGGAGTCTCAAATATGTGGCCTATAAGGCGATAGACTCGCCCTTTATCACATTATGGGATGGAAAACACCGGCGAAAAGTGAATTCCCTAGTTGTGCCTCTGCCTACCTCTTCGATCATAAAGCCGTGATTTGTATTTGTTTTGTTTGTATCTAATATTTGTATTTTTTGTACAAAGCAAAGATTTATGAAACCAATTTAAATATAATACTTTTCTATACTTCCGCTTCCGTTTGTTCAATAATAATGCTATTAATATGAATGCAACGTACAATTCAAGTGCTGAAATAAAAACTACTCAGATCGAGTCGTATAGCGATAAGGTTTGCATAAAGAACAGTTGAGAAACAATTTTATTGTCTCCGTTTTAATTTTGAGTTGCGACCCGAGAGCGATTTAAGACATTCTTACGTAGTAAGTAGTTGTTTATTTAAAAGCAAGTCACAATTCTATAATTTAAAATATGAAATCCGTACTTGGATGAAAAAATCTTTGTAATTAATTTTACACTGGCGCAACGAGGTTGTCGTGAATCAAATAAAAGCTAGGCAGCGAATGCGAAGCGTTCCCGTTTTCCTTTTAACATATAAACTGGAATATAACATTTATGTTATAGCGTTTACAGTTCGGGACGTGGCAGAAAGAACGTCGTGCTTAGCAATACATAATATAAACTACGTATGCCTTTGAAATTGCTTTGTGCGTCAAACGATCGTATGCAAATGTTGCTCAGAGTTGTGGCAGATGTTATTCGTTTTTATTCAGTAATAATAAAAGATAAATGAAGGAAATGAATAATTTTATAAAAAAATAACTTTCGTTCGGGTTAGTCGTGTATAATGTATATGTTATATTTCTCAAACATTATACATTTCCTATTAATGAAAATATTTTATAATCTGGTCAATAGGTATTTTCTTTTTCTATCCTGGCAACGGAAGTCAATGCAAGCGTTACTGCGAACAAGAGCAAGTCTGATATAAAAAAAGCCAAGAGATTTATCAGTTATCACGATGATTTTCTCATGGCCTAATATTATAAAAATAAATAATGTTAACAAATGACGCATTTCAAATTTATTTATTTATTTAAGACGCAAAACAAAATACAATCATAACATAATTATTATGATTTTATTTTGTCGTGGTATAATTATACCTATATTTTAACAGGACAATGTTCGAGATTCAATGTGGCAGGACGGCTATCTCATTAAGTTTCCCAGTTTATCCCCAAATAGTTCTACAGGATGAGGGTCTTATCTTCTGTACGTCACCGCCCGCAAACCTACTGCTGCTAACGTCGAACAAACAAATAATTATTGTTACATAAATGTTTAAAATCTATACTAATATAAAGCTGAAGAGTTTTTTGTTTCGACGCGCTAATCTCAAGAGCTACAAGTTGGAATTAAAAAATATTTTAGTGCTGGATAGCTTATGTATCGAGGAGGGCTATAGGCTATATAACAACACGACGTGACCAATAGGAGCAGAGCGTAAATGAAAAATGTTGCAAAAACGGGTGATTTTTTTCCTTCTTAGAGCTTCTGTTGCATGCGCTGCGTAAACTGTTAAATTTACGCTATAATCATGTATGACGGAATCATACCTCTTATAAGATTCTAAAACATATATTTTAAAAAGTTTACAAAGTCCTTCGCCGCATTTGTCTGCCTGCCTGAACGCAATAAACTCAAAACCTACGCCGCATTTCGATAAAATTTTGTATGGAGATAATTTGAGACCCCTGAAAGGGATATAGGCTACTTTCCATTCTGGGAAACTCTTTCACACAGTCGAAGACGCGAGCAAAAGCTATTTATAAATACAATAGTTTTTAAAAACAAATAAATTATTCATTTCATAAAAAATAATACAGTGAAGTCATTACATTTATAATGTAATACGGTACGTTATTATGGCAATTTATTTTTTTAATTTTGTTTCAATAGTAAATAATGTAATTGTAATAATGTGTTCAGTTCAACAAACAAAACAATTTCGAGTAAACCATATTATATAACGAACAAATTATTATTAGTACAATGCTAACACAAAATAGGCAGAGCTACAAGTGGGTAATGGCTATTGTGTTTATGTTTGATATTTGTACTACTGAAACCATTTATGTTTTATTCTACTTTTTTGGAACGATTGTAGGTAACAATGGAGTAAGTAGTTTGTCATTTACTTTCAACAATACAAATCGTTGAGTACAAGCCATATTGTTTACTGTATACCTTTTTACGTACAAAAACATCAAGTAATATATGTCAGTTCAGAATTAACATTCTCCGTGGTGGGGAACTGTTTTGATGGGGCTGAATTTCCGCAAAAAAATGTGTGCTTTGCAAACATTTGTTCCGAGTTGAAGTGTTTTGGGTTTGAAAGTCTCTCGTCGTTCTCGGTATTTAAGACACAAGACTTGGTAAGAATCTAAAATCTAAGATCAGAAATAACTCTATGCACTACTTTATTTTGCTCTAAAATACGGATTCTAAACTTGGCCATTGACAACATGAAACATTACATCACTATAATCATACAATATCTGCATTAGTTTATTGTCTTGCCACTGTACCCATGTCAAAAGCGTCCACGAAGACCCGTTACAGAAGGTACAGTAAACTGTAGTCAACCTGTCATGTAATTTACGGTTGACAGCATTTTCACAGTGCCCTTAGCGTCCCTTAAGATGTCTCTAAGTAATTAGTTGGGAGACGGAAAGTTACGGAATAAGTTAATCTAGTGTAATAACTTAAGTATTACAGCTCGGGTACATAGAACATTCGGCCAGACAAGGAAAATAATGCAATATTATATATGCGTGGACAGCCAGTTGTACGTTAGAATACATCCATATCATTAAGTAAGGTAATAATAATTCATAAATATCGATACGCTTATACAGTTGTCCTAGAAAAAAGAATCGATTTAACCGAGAAATCTGCGAAATTTTAGTTTCTTTCGGAATATAACAATCATTTATATACCTATAGGTTTTATTATTTTTTATTAATGATCTTCATATTGATAGATTGATGAAACTGATTGACAGATTTTGAAATCAATGTTTTATGTTCGTCTGAACAGATTGATGTTAAATAATTGAGCATGTAACTACCAGTTATTAATCTTATGTTCGTTGCCGAATAAAGCGATAGAATAGCAATTTACTGGTGGAAGGAAACCATTTCTTTTTATATCCGCCTGGATAGCAACCTCCGTAAACATTGTGAAAACCCAACATAGTGATGTGTTCAGACAATTCATGATTCGAGATCTTCTATTGATAGATATTTGGTAAGGCCGGCATAATTCTAATGACTGCATTGCAAACTTACCATCAGTATATCATTACATCTAGTCAAAACAGCTTATCACGTCAGGAAGAAATAAAACTTAAATTCTACTAATACTTCAAATCCTTAAATTATATCCGCCGGAAGATACCTACATCACAATTTGGGCATTACCTTTCTTTTATTAAATAGATTATAATAGGTTAAGATTTGCTTATTTAGATGCGAACACCGGGAGCGTTAGTGCCTTTGACATTTTACAAACTAGCAAGCGTTTGAAAATACAAGACAGTTTGTAAAGGGAAGAATTGTACGAATTACATTGAAGTTAACAACTATAATTCTTAGAACAAACAAGCGTAAAAGTGTTAGAGATGTTCAGTTTGTTCAAATCAATTTATTGTAGTGGTTTATAAAGGTTGTTAAAATAATAATATATAGGTATATGGTAGGTATAAGTATATGTAATATATATAATGGGCCAATTCATAACAGCTTATGTTTGTGGCTAAGGCATTTCTTATAATATGGCACAAAGATAATGTACGTTACTATTAGTAAAATAATTCAGAATCAGTCCTGTAGTCTTAGATATTATGATCCACAAACAAACTTTTAAACACTTTACATTTCTACACTTGAAAAAGAGATGGACAAATCATATGCGGCAAGTATTTTTCTTTTTAATTATATATCAATCATATCAGGTACATACAAAAGTTTTAATGAACCTCTTTAGACGCAATAAACCAAGATTTAATTTTTGCTTTTGGCCCAGATTCAAAATTATTTATTAACCTAAAACTTTCTATTTTAACAAAGCTAAAAGACGTCGATTGTTATATTCTCTAAGAAAAGAAAATTACTAATGAAATACCGACTCACGCCGAATTAAGTGAAATATCTTTAATCAGTGTACATTACCATAAAAATAAATGGTCCAATTGTGGATAAATACGACCAGAATGGCAGAATAAAATTAAAACTTTTTTCAGAGTCAGTAGACAAAGGTCGAGACACTTTTATACTACTTTTGTCGATGGTTATCAAATTAGTTTCAAGTTTCATTAATTTCTTTATAACACTTAAAGAATTACCGTATTTTAGGGTCCCGTACCTCAAAAGGAACCCTTATAAGATATTGTCCGTCGGTATATCTACATATCTGCCAAGACATTTTTATCAAATACACGGGTCTCCAGGCTATTTCAGCTGTGAAAAAATAAAATTTGTAAACTAACACGATCAAAAGATATGATCATTTATGTCACATATAGTTATTCGCATATTTTGCAATTTTAGAAGGGCATCATATTCTATAGGGCATTCCCATCGACCCAAAATCATTAAGTTTGACAAAAAGCTATGTCTTACAGCACATATTATATTAAAGAAAAATCATTACAAATTTATTATTTGCGGTTGGTGCAAAGGTGTCCAAAGATCGACCAGGAAACTTAAATTTGTCAAGTTTAAACTTAGTATATACTTAGTTATCCTACCTATAAGTTTTTATGGAATCCTCGCTGCGCAAGTCTAACTCGCATGTTTTTCCAATTTCGTGCGTATATTACAGTGGCGTCTTGTTCCATGGTAATACCACATCTAGCTGGAATTTGTAGACATTGGCACACCACAAGATGGGACGGAAAACGTACGGCGAAAAGTGAGTGCACCAATTGCGTCTCTTCTTACCTATAAAAGGCGTGAGTGTGTGTAAAGTTAACACAATGCAATGTTTCTTCTCCCAGTAAAAAGAAACTTGATTAACGTGTTGTAAGTGGAGTCGATGTGGATTAAAAGGGGGCACGGGTCGTTAAGCAAGCGGCCGCAGCCCGTCGTTTCTCGATACACAATCAATCTATTAGTGGCTTCATCTTCTACATTATTGATAGTTTTTCTCTGAAACTAATTACTGCCGCTAATGGGTAATTCATTTGGATATTTTACTTCTTGGGTTTGACGGGTTGGTTCGAAAATGAAGCATGTATTTTTGTGTAATTAAAGGAAATTTAGTCTAGTCAAATTATTAGGACACAAGTGCGTAGATATTGAAATCCTCCTTCCGTAGAAGTGCATGTTATAATTTCTAATTAGACTTAATAGCG